>NW_008752062.1:122470-166473 GCF_000715545.1 Opisthorchis viverrini | reverse complement strand
GTCAGTTCGATTTCATTCATTCACCGTGTAAGTTTTGCTTTTCTAACGTCAATTTTTTTTACTGATATGAACAAATGTCACTGTGCAAGCAAACCTGACAAGATAGTTTTTTTTCAAGAATACCATCATATCATATCGAAATAAATCATGACTCTGACAAGTCGAATTGAGTCAGGCACGCAATTCGAACAACCATACCTGATCGGAAATAATTCATAAATAAATGACTCTGATTAAACTGTCACGTTGCTATGGCGTCCTCAACAGTTTTAGCTAGGAAAACTCTAGGATTGACGATAAATCAAACTGCCAACTCATGCGTTTCCATAGGTCAAGTCAATTCATTTAATTAAGAAAAGCTAAATAAGTTGATTTGTGTTGTTTGGAATAGTAGAATCAGTCGGCTTGAGACAAGGAGTCATGCCAATTCATGATCTTGTTCAAAGTTTGAAGTTCTTGAGGCCACTAACAAAGTCTTGGCTGATGGTATCAGTACGAAGGTCTACGTTAAACGCAGGTTTGCCGGTTCCGAATAACAGGGGAAGTATGTGGAACGAAATTTCGCGGTACCACTTGGACGAAAGTAAGTAAGTAGAACATAAGGTTGACGGAAACTCGGGGACTGCGCTTACCTGCTGAGCCCCAAGAAGGGCAAAACCGGTCTTGGGTTGTCGAGGTGTATTCAGCAACCTTGTGAAAGTAAGAAAACTCTTAATACGCTCGTGGCGTTTACGGTCACGCATATCTGTTACTGACCGGGACAGTGCATTGTCACGGTTCGCGTACCAGACAGCTGCGATTGAGTGTTATCTTCATTGCGCTACCAGTCTCGTGATTCTGACAAGTCCGTACAGACCCAGTAGATGGGCTACAAACACGTGTGGGTAAGGGGGTCGGTGAAGCATACCCACGCTAGTATACCAGTGTTGGACTGGGCGGTCTTTGTGGCAAGGTGAATGGCGGTTTTCGGGGGGAGGGCAAAACAGGTGGGGATCGATAATCGCACAGCCAATCGCAACCAAACGGGGCAATCATCTTGGTGTCTAGTTATAATAACCTTGTTCACTCGATATGAAATCTAGGGAAGCATTACAAACGAGAGATTCGGCTGGGCTCCAGGTGAGTCTCTCGAAAAACCAAGTTTGTCTGCAAACGGGTGTATATTCGCTAATTTCGTGTAATTTGGGTTTACGTAGAGCATAAGGTTGACGGAAACTCGGGGACTACGCCTACCTGATGAGTCCCAAAAAGGGCGGAACCGGTCGTGGGCTGTCGATGAGTTTCTAGCAGCCTTATGAGTAGTGCATTACAAAGATATACATGTATCGCGATATCTCGAGAATCGTAGTGACTGAAAAATAAGGCGACCTGGTGCTGCACATTCAGTTGCCTGAGAACATCACAAACGAGAGATTCAGCTGGGTTCCAGGTGAGTTTCTCGAAAACCAAATTAGTCTTCGAATGAGCGTATTTCGCTAATTTCGTGCAATTTGGTTTCAAGTAGAACATAAGGTTGATGAAAACTCGGGGACTGCGCCTACCTGATGAGCCCGAAGCAGAAGGGCGCAACCGGTCGTGGGCTGTCGACGGATCTTCAGCAACCTCATGAGTAGTGCATTAGAAATCTAGGGTTCTTTAGATAGCCTGGCAGTAAGATCAATGCAACCCACCTTTCGCACTTCTATCCATCCGTCGGTGTGATCTACTGAACCCTACAAAACCAATCCATCCATAAATGGATTTAGGATGTCCGCATCATGAAGTGGTATTTTCTAGGGAAAAGTTCACCATAGTTATTATCGATGCAAAACACCCATTCCTCTGGGGATTCGCGTCTCACCCCTACTTCCGCGTCTCCTTATTAAATAGAACGTTCCACACTGTTTACTAGGTAGTCGGGTCATTTTGGAGGCATTTCAGCGCTCGCAATCCAATGTACAATCACAAGTACACCGTCTGATCGCCAGGTTTTGTGCGACCACACAAAGTTTTGAGGAAGAGTGCTTTCTTCTCGACAGAACCTCATCCATAATTTGACTACATAGACCAAGTCTATACGAGCGAAAGTTTGTTGATATTTCGGCCAACTGTGGACATACAGCGACAGCAAAAACTCTCATTCCGAAATACTCAGCTGGTCTTAATCTGAGTGTTCTGAAGCACTGTGCAGCATGTTCCTTACAATCGCAGTTGAGCAGGTCAAACGTGGTTGATCGGATGGCCACCGATATGTTCACCGGGCTTTTTAATTAGCTTGCAAGCCAGTCGAGGAGACGTCGCCACTGCGCAGTAGAGTGGGTCAAACCGGTCATGATGACTGACCAAATTCAGACAGGAAAGTTCACAACACAACACAGACCCGAAATGGATCAATAGAAAAACGGGCCTAACCAATGGGATGCACCAACCACAACGCATTTCATATCGCGAACGGATCGGTAGGATAACAAGAAGGGTACATACCAATCAGCCAATCACACTATAGGATACTAGATACTCTTCGAAAAATGGTGGTTGAACTGTGGACCGATCGGTCCTTTATGTTTGCACCTGTACCAACTGTTCTTGTGTCCATACGCTTTACGTCCCTTTGGTCATTACAGGAAGCAAAGTGAAAAATCCTTTCCAGTGAAGCGTATATTTTCTCCAAATGAACTTGAACAATTTGAGTTCTAATGCCCCAAACAGACATTGATAAATTTGTGTGGACAACATCTTAGCTATGTGAAAAAACGTCATGAAAAATCTCGCCGAAGATAACCACAGGGAATAAATAACAAACAAAAGGCCGGTCAGAGTGAAGCTGAGTGGCTCCATACGGCAAAATTGAAATGACTTCTGGTAATCCCGTACTGCAGACGTCAAGCAACTTACCAGGACGACACGCCCACCAGTTGTTTTACACAAAAGGACATTTTCAAGCAAGTGTACAACTTTTTTCCAGGTGAACAGGTGCAGTTGGTGAGCTGAATTCCATTTAGAAACTGAACACAAAAGGCATCTTCAAGCAAGTGTACAACTTTTTTCCAGGTGAACAGGTGCAGTTAGTGAGCTAAATTCCATTTAGAAACTGAAAAAATCGTTTTCTTCACCCGGTCCCATCAGCAAGGATTGAAGGTGTATGCAATGGGCAGGTGATATTTCGTTTACTCTTTACTGCGAAATGTCATACATGCTTAAAATAGTAGTCAGAAAGAAAGTTGGACAGAAAAACATGTACCGCAAAATTAATGTCACGTGACCGAAGCTGTAGGAACCAGATGCATCCGAATCATGCAGTGCCTCAAGCATTTGTCAAAAGTACATAAGATTTCCATCTGTTTTGGAGGTTTATGTGTATCTGGTTAGCAAAAAACATCAAGGAGACGTGAAAATTGTCTCTAAAATGCGCAAACAATGCTACAAATATACGGCGTGTATAGGCCACTTGTAGAATCGCTATTCCAAGGCTGTAAGGTAGTTCAAAAGATTTACCTGCCATCCGTTCTTATGCAGTCGCGTGGACAAACGAGTGACAAGAAAAAAGCCTTGTTTATTAGGGAAACACCAACTGAACAGTTACAGACTATTAGACAGGGAAGCAAAACTCTCATATGCATCTTGTTTACAAAAACTTAATATCCATCTTCCCCTTGAACGCGTCTTCCTAAACTTTCCTAGATATTCATTGACTGTTACTCAAATGAAAGTAAATGCTACAAAGCGACTCCACAAATTCCGTAAGAGATATCACTTTCCAAGAGAGGCGAAGCGGATTCACGAGGAGACACTAGTCGCATGCCTCATCCACCTTTGCACAGGTAGATGAAATGGGGCAAGACGTAGAGAGCAGAACACCTCTAGAGCAGTCGCGCAACTATCTCCGAAACTTTGAAGATTAGCTGAAAAAACGACTTTGTCTCTTTCCATTCGCCTGCTTCACATAGGGCACGCGGAACGACCGGGACCCAGTAAGGTCGTGTTGATCGAAATTCATCGGCTAGTCCTGATCACGTGACAATAGTCTAAGCTAGTGAATGTTGATCTGTTAAGCTCTATTGCTTGCTTAGACGTGATACGCTACTCACAGGGTCGCTGAAAACTCTTTGAAGGTCAAACACCTGTTTGGCCCTTCTTGGGGATTATCAGGTAGGCACAATACACTCTGTTGCTTGCTTAGACGTAATACGCTACTTATAGGGTCGCTGAAAACTCTTCGAAGGTCAAACACCGGTTTGGCCTTTCTTGGGGATTATCAGGTAGGCACAATACTCCAATTTCTGTCAACCTTATCTAAAAATTTGAGCTTTGAACCAAAACAACAGGCAAACCGATTTTCCTAACGCACGTCCGATCATTCCACATCGTGATGTGTTCCCGAAACTAACAATGGCTCAATGGTTCATACTCACATCATTCGCGTTTGAACAGGCTCCCTGTTGCTGTGGCACAATTGTTCCGGTGAGTCCACACCGAATAGAGGAGAGTTGGCCTCCCGTACAAGGAACTCAACTCCAACCGTCTAATGTACGCTACAAATAGTCTATCATGCTGGATGCCCCCGGATTATCACGTCTGAACAAACGAATGTGTTTCCACGCTTGAGCGGTGTGATTCGTTCATTCACGAAGCCCATCTGGTTTGAACTGACCAGAATAATTGCCCCAGGTCAGAAGGAGAGCTGTCTAAACAAGTGATGTGAATGTAAACTCCTCAGTTCTTGTAATCACGTTCATTACGAAAGAGCCTGTCCACGTGTACAATTGCAATGAACGAAAGGGAATGCTGGCGTTTGGTGCTAAAAAACAATACATTATCAGAATGTAATGCTTTGTTAACGTTGTATCTAAGAGTCCATTAAAATGTCAATTCGAAAAATATGATAGTAAATTAATTTGCCGCAAAAGACGCCAATTTGTGTTCGATTAACCATGCCCCACGTCGATTTTTCGGAGTTCAGTATGATTTGGATTAATAGGTATTGAAGATATGCTTCAACGTCTTTCCCACTTTCCACATAGCTCTTCAACCCCAAGTTTATGCTTCGAATCATGCCTTCTTGGCTTGAATCGCTGTGTTCGCTTCCGCATTGGCCATTTTAAAACATTTCAGTCAGATTGGAGGTTGGAATGCATGTTGAACGAATTTCACTATTTGGAGGTTTGAACTACCTCCAAGGATTTTCCAACTGGCATGGTCCTTAGTCTCATCCTGGTGATAATTAGATCTGATATGAAACTCTACCGACCACAGAGTGCTTTACCGAAGATAGAGGAAATACAGTCACCGTCCAAAACACGAGGCCAGGGCACTTGTTTAGACTGATAGAGGGAGAAGATTTAGGAATTTTTGTGGAGGTTTCATTCTGTAGGTGAAAACGATCTACGGTGCAAAGCAAAGAAGCCCTGCAAGCATTGTTTCATCCTTAATGAAGGTAACTTTTATTCTACGGGTTGGTCTGCACGTGATACGTGATGTGTCCAACTGAGAGTTTATCACACTGCAGACCATACCCTCTCGGCCGAACGGTTGTGATCCAACCACCGACCGGTTTCGTGGGGCGCAAACTGCTGATGACCCCCAATAAGGATGAAACAGCTGAACCGTGTGCTCCTTGGCTCTTCAACATAGACTGATTTCACTTACAGAGCAAAGTCTCATCCAAAAATTCCTGGGGATTCAATGACTTTTCCAAGGAAGCGCTCGTTTCTTATGTCTCAAGGCCATTCGCTCTCCACATCTGTTGTTTTTCATGACAGATCAGTAGGTCGTAACTGTTTGGTTATTCATCACCCCCTACGATTGCAACCCTTTCTCACTTCGTCTTTCCTTGCCATACCCACTGACGAGTCGGCCATATCTTCGTCGCATGTGAACACTTTCAACTCATTTATTTTTCCCGCCAACCCCCATTTACGCTTCATACACGTCAAATTGACATTAGGTGCCACTCTTCATGGTGCGTTGTTTCAAGGCCGCATGTTTGAGTTTGAGGATGATAGCGACGAGCCAATGGATGGCGTTTTATTCCCATCAACTCTTTTCTTTCTCAAACGAGACTCACACAGAATTTTCCCTCAAGCATCATTTTACATGTTGACATATATAAATGGGTTTAGGAAATGTCTGCTTCCAAAAGAAATCAGTAGTTTTTCGCAAAAGGTGCGTTCGGCATTATGAGTAGTATTCAGCACTTGTGTAGCTAAAACAATTTGACCTTTTTGCAATTGGGAAAGTTCATTTTACTCATTTTTCCACTTTTATCTATCCGTGAGCCATCATAGAAGCATGCTGTCTATCAAAATACGCATTTCTTTGCTGAAGCCCCAGTACAGCTTCGATTCGCTACCCCATACCACTTATCATCGATTTTTGTGAAGTTCTTGTCACATTTGAGTTCATCTTCAAGTGTGAATCTACCATGAGCATCTGGAGCCACATATCTGAAGGAAAGCAACAAATTGAAGGTCAACCCCTGTTCAGAGAGGTGTTGAAGAACCTATCGACTAATGCACGACAATGGCAATCAAACACACTGGATCTACCTGTTCATACGGCTTAGTAGTGTAGAGGCATACTTAACACTCAAGGACGCACTTCACACGCTAAGACAGCGCAACAGCTCATCTACATCAGGTGTGCAAGCACCTATTGGACGCAGGATGCTCGACTGAAGTCTGAAATTATTCAGTGAATTTAACAAAGAGTTCAGGTGCACCCTCATGCTTATCGAGTTACTGATGATTAATCGGTTCAAGTCTGTATTCGGCAGTCCCAAACAGTGTGATGCGTCATAGTATGTTGGAGCAAAGTATGAAATGATACGATAAGTATGGCATGGGACAACATAGTGTACAACAAATAGTTTGACTCCTTGGAGAGCATTCTGTCTCCGTCATTTATCTGTAAACATCTGTAAACAGTTCGTTTCATGTCGGACCCCGAAGCAACCGGCTACGTCAACCAAAGTCCCATGAATTCATTT
The DNA here is from genome assembly GCF_000715545.1 of Opisthorchis viverrini. Lineage (NCBI taxonomy): Eukaryota > Metazoa > Platyhelminthes > Trematoda > Opisthorchiida > Opisthorchiidae > Opisthorchis > Opisthorchis viverrini. The sequence goes on along the minus strand of NW_008752062.1, from coordinate 159,509 downwards.
CGATTAGTCAGTTCAGTTCCAGTCCGTGTACTCAGGAAGAATTCAGTGTTCATATGACTGTGTTCAGTTGGCCCGTCACGTTAGTTCACGAGACAAAAGCGGGATAAAACAGGAAGAATTTTCTCTGTAATGTACTACTCATAAGGTTGCTGAAAATCCGTCGACAGCCCACGACCGGTTTCGCCCTTCTGCTTCGGGCTCATCACGTAGGCGCGGTCCCCGAGTTTCCGTCAACCATATGTTCTACTTGAAACTAAATTGCACGAAATTAGCGTATACACACTCATTTACAAACTAATTTGGTTCTTTCGAGAGACTCACCTGGAACTCAACTGAATTTCTTGTTTGTGATGTCCTTAGGCAACTGAATGTGCTGCACAAGACCACCTCATATTTTAGTCGCTACGATATTCCAGATATTGCGATACATGTATACCTTTGTAATGTACTTTGTAATGTAATGGATGACTTTTCACCTAACTAAGGGAGCAAAGCACTGTATCTGATAATAGCCCTGACAGAAGGCGATTTCCTCATGTCCGATATTTCAGTGGCCAAGTTTCTTTTTCAAATAAACAGGTTTTTGTGTAAACTAAGCCATCTACTCTGTGTAACTACATTTTGTCCTTTTGAGAGACTGTTACTGCTTTTCCCAGCCCTCAGAAAGAGTAAACTGTTGTCAAAAATCGAAAGTACTTCCTCCGGTAATTTCGCAGTTCAAAGGATATTGGCTCCGAATAAAGATTAGAGCCATCCAAGGCCTACACAGGGAAGCCCGGAAACTAAGCAATATAATTATGCCCAAAAAATCGTTGATATTTCAAATTCGATCAATCAAACAAATAGTTTGACTCCTTGGAGAGCATTCTGTCTCCGTCATTTATCTGTAAACATCTGTAAACAGTTCGTTTCATGTCGGACCCCGAAGCAACCGGCTACGTCAACCAAAGTCCCATGAATTCATTTCGATTAGTCAGTTCAGTTCCAGTCCGTGTACTCAGGAAGAATTCAGTGTTCATATGACTGTGTTCAGTTGGCCCGTCACGTTAGTTCACGAGACAAAAGCGGGATAAAACAGGAAGAATTTTCTCTGTAATGTACTACTCATAAGGTTGCTGAAAATCCGTCAACAGCCCACGACCGGTTGCGCCCTTCTGCTTCGGGCTCATCACGTAGGCGCGGTCCCCGAGTTTCCGTCAACCATATGTTCTACTTGAAACTAAATTGCACGAAATTAGCGTATACACACTCATTTACAAACTAATTTGGTTCTTTCGAGAGACTCACCTGGAACTCAACTGAATTTCTTGTTTGTGATGTCCTTAGGCAACTGAATGTGCTGCACAAGACCACCTCATATTTTAGTCGCTACGATATTCCAGATATTGCGATACATGTATACCTTTGTAATGTACTTTGTAATGTAATGGATGACTTTTCACCTAACTAAGGGAGCAAAGCACTGTATCTGATAATAGCCCTGACAGAAGGCGATTTCCTCATGTCCGATATTTCAGTGGCCAAGTTTCTTTTTCAAATAAACAGGTTTTTGTGTAAACTAAGCCATCTACTCTGTGTAACTACATTTTGTCCTTTTGAGAGACTGTTACTGCTTTTCCCAGCCCTCAGAAATATGAGATGGAGTGCGAATGACCCAAATGATGACGTAATCAAGCCACCGTGTTTGTGCTTCACGCCAAGGCTGTTAGCTAACTTTGGCCTAATTTCTCTGTGAATAAACTGTCATGAAACCGAGGAAACTTCATGGAAAAGTGATGCTCTTTTGCTGACTGTCCATTTCAAACGACAGTATGCTCCTGAGCCGCTCTAATGAGTCGCTGAGTTAGCGTTGACTCAAACGAAACAGACCATTCACGTGGCTTCATTCAGCTGGCTAACGTTCCAATAAATACAGATAAACTCTGAGTCTTGTTCACGCCCTTTTTAGTGGTCTGTCATCTCTTGGATTTTGTTTATTCTACTCCGTCCCTCGACACACGATAACCCCGACTCTGTGTCCCATTTTGAACATTTTGTCGGAAGAACTTCGCAAATTCTGCAGCGGTTTTATTCCATCATGCCATACTAGTGCATAATTTTCTAATATGAGTGTACGAGCTTGTTAAACTACAGGCGAACAATTGGACTCAAAGAAACAAACATCTCAAGGTCTGTCAGGTCTTTTAGCAACGCCATCTAATGTGGATTACACACCCACACACCGCTTCGAGTAATTTCGAACCGATTCTCAGAACACTCGCCCAACCGTTACTTCTTTCATATTCTATTGATCTTTTCAATGGTTATTTGGCTACTTAGTATCCACGTCCCCAAAGCATGAATTTGAATGAGTTAGTGTTTGGGCTGATCCAAGTTCGCCAGTATGTTAGCTAGCAGCTATGAACATGGTTGTTCCATCCGAGGTCACGTGATCAATGTCTGTGTCACGGGTTGGGCTTCACTTCATCTAAAATGATCGCAAGCACTCCGGCTGATAATCAAGTAATCCAGTCGCGACTCCAACATTATGATAAGAGATGGTGAGGTTGATTCTGTACTTGACCTTCGGGAAAGATGCTGATGTCGNTTTTGAGCCAGTCTACTTCACACAAAAAATAATTTCAATGGCAATGAGAACAAAACCTATCCATCAAGATTGCGTTCATCCGTTGCGCTGTTTCATTCATTTCCAATCAACAAAATGACTGTGGCGTCTTTCCCGTTAATTATATCTTGGGAGTTCTTCAAATGATTGAGTTGGAAACCAATCATTAAATGCCACAGCCGGAGGCAGTCAAAGAAGGCAACACAAATTAGTTTTTCTTCCACAAAAAGTTTCCCAAACGTGGGCGTGTCAGTTTAGTGAAAGAAAACGACTCCTTTATCGCGGTTTCCCGTTATACGCTTTGAGTAAACTGTTGTCAAAAATCGAAAGTACTTCCTCCGGTAATTTCGCAGTTCAAAGGATATTGGCTCCGAATAAAGATTAGAGCCATCCAAGGCCTACACAGGGAAGCCCGGAAACTAAGCAATATAATTATGCCCAAAAAATCGTTGATATTTCAAATTCGATCAATCAAACAAATAGTTTGACTCCTTGGAGAGCATTCTGTCTCCGTCATTTATCTGTAAACATCTGTAAACAGTTCGTTTCATGTCGGACCCCGAAGCAACCGGCTACGTCAACCAAAGTCCCATGAATTCATTTCGATTAGTCNTCGAAGACTAATTTGGTTTTCGAGAAACTCACCTGGAACCCAGCTGAATCTCTCGTTTGTGATGTTCTCAGGCAACTGAATGTGCTGCGCAAGAGCACCTCATGTTTTAGTCCTACGATATTCGAGATATTGCGATACATGTTGTAATGTACTTTGTTATGTAATGGATGACTTTTCACCTAACCAAAGGGGCAAAGCACTGTATCTGATAACAGCCCTGACAGAAGGCGATTTCCTCATGTCCGATATTTCACTGGCCAAGTTTCTTTTTCAAATAAACAAGTTTTTGTGTAAACTAAGCCGTCTGCTTTATGCAACTACATTTTGTCCTTTTGAGAGTCTGTTACTGCTTTTTCCAGCTCTCAGTAATATGAGATGGAGTGCGAATGACCCAGATGATGACGTAATCAAGCCACCGTGTTTGTGCTTCACATCAAGGCTGTCAGGTAACTTTGGCGTTGTTTCTTTGTGAAGAAACTATCATGAAACCTCATAGGAAGAGACTCAAGGGCAAAGTTATGCTCTTTTGTTGACTGTCCGTTTTAAAATGACGGTGTGCTCCTAGGCCGCTATGATGATTCGCTGTTGCTTCGGAGAAAACAGACCATTCACGTGGCTTCATTGAGCTGGCCGAAGTTCCAATAATTGTAGATGAACTCTAGGCCTTGTTCACGCCCTTTTTAGTGGTCTGTCNAAACTTCATGGAAAAGTGATGCTCTTTTGCTGACTGTCCATTTCAAACGACGGTATGCTCCTGAGCCGCTCTAATGAGTCGCTGAGTTAGCGTTGACTCAAACGAAACAGACCATTCACGTGGCTTCATTCAGCTGGCTAACGTTCCAATAAATACAGATAAACTCTGAGTCTTGTTCACGCCCTTTTTAGTGGTCTGTCATCTCTTGGATTTTGTTTATTCTACTCCGTCCCTCGACACACGATAACCCCGACTCTGTGTCCCATTTTGAACATTTTGTCGGAAGAACTTCGCAAATTCTGCAGCGGTTTTATTCCATCATGCCATACTAGTGCATAATTTTCTAATATGAGTGTACGAGCTTGTTAAACTACAGGCGAACAATTGGACTCAAAGAAACAAACATCTCAAGGTCTGTCAGGTCTTTTAGCAACGCCATCTAATGTGGATTACACACCCACACACCGCTTCGAGTAATTTCGAACCGATTCTCAGAACACTCGCCCAACCGTTACTTCTTTCATATTCTATTGATCTTTTCAATGGTTATTTGGCTACTTAGTATCCACGTCCCCAAAGCATGAATTTGAATGAGTTAGTGTTTGGGCTGATCCAAGTTCGCCAGTATGTTAGCTAGCAGCTATGAACATGGATGTTCCATACTAGGTCACGTGATCAATGTCTGTGTCACGGGTTGGGCTTCACTTCATCTAAAATGATCGCAAGCACTCCGGCTGATAATCAAGTAATCCAGTCGCGACTCCAACATTATGATAAGAGATGGTGAGGTTGATTCTGTACTTGACCTTCGGGAAAGATGCTGATGTCGTTTTGAAGTGATCCCACGTTTTGAACTTGAATCTGTTCATGTTCTAGATGAGTTGTCTATGGCCGGCAGGTGAATAAATTGAACCAATTACTAGTTAGTTGGACGAGGGCGACATGTTTAGTGATTCAAGAATGAATTCAGCAGATTCCCACAGCCACAAACCTGCTTATTTCTGACAAAAAAGAGTCTAACGCAGTTGTTCCCTTCTGACTGAAGTTTATCGACAGTGCGTCGTATCTCGCGAAACCCTATGGTGATTCGAACGAGCAGTCTTCTGGTCGGCAGCAAAACACTGTTGTCATTTTGGCATGACTGGACTGTAAATGTGGCGGCCCATTTTGAATGTTTATATTCGTTGACTGCATTTCAAAACTTCCAAATTCCTGGGGAAACTGGACGGCCTATGTTACCCTGAGTTGGCACTCGGTATCCGCAAAGGCGAAGTTTCAGGTTGATTGAGCTTTTGGGAATGCTTGGGTCCGTGATACACACAAGTTGTTGAGCCAGTGCATTAAGAAAACGCGTCCCGAGAGGACAAAAATTCAGTTACGAAAACAAAACCTGGAAGTATTGACCTACCGAAGGACAACAAAACATATCAGAGAAAACCGCGCGTTGGGGTCGGCTAATATAGACACACGGTAAGGGTTGGCGATAAGCTATCATTCTGTACACGGAAAACCACGCGGTTTTGAAACTGTCATGCGTCAACTAGCGACGGGGGGGGGGCGAAAGGATGAAACTACCGACTAAACTTTGATAAACCGGTGAATTGAATGAAGTTCAGATAAACAACCGCAAATCAAAGATACAGTACAAATTTACACACACTCAACAAGTAGAACATCTATCGTTCAAACAATGATGAAAGTTGCCCAGTGGGATTCAAGCGTGTGTCACGCTACCTGACTGGCGGGTCAATCGATCGTCACAACCAGGACAGTTACCGGGTCGTCGTTCGATTAATCGGGCACACCAATCACATTGCTCAAGTGTGAACACGTTCGTCTGTTCAGATGTGATAATTCAGATGCGTCTAACGTGCGTTGGTGGAGTAGTGGTTACGCTCTCGCCTCGCATGTAAGATGTCCGGGGTCGAATCCCGACACGGCCATTGGATACGCACTGCTGACGAGCTCCAATAAGAGCGAAACTCGAGTCCAGTGCTTCCCTTTGGTGTGGATTCACCGGAAGAATGACTCCAGAACGGAAGGACGACCGTTCAAAAGTCATGTGACTATGAATGATGAAAGCAGTTTCAACTGGTGAATGAAACACGTATGGTAGGTTGAAACTTGTCAGTCGACCAACAGGTAATCAGGAATAAGGCGGATTTCAAACAGAAGCTTGCGACAGGTAGGCTGACTACTCATGTGAGAACTGGAAAAGGAGGCCTTCATTTGAAGGTCGACTTAAACGCAAAGTGTGTGTTGCGGTCTGGTAGGGTCACAAACCTCACCTTGATGCAAATGTTTGGTATACCGCTCAAATAGTTTCATCTATCTAAGCTTGAGTTATACCCCGTAATCAGACACTTATTTTGTAAGAGGCTAAGGGGTCAGCGCAAGCAACCAACCACCAGATCATCCCACAAGAACAAACTTATCACCTGAAATACATCGATTCGCCTAAGGAGATGACTTCTGCCAATCTGTCGGAGAAAAAACCAATGAAGTCGAAAAGTATCCTGTCAAGAAAAAGCCTCAGATAAACAGTGGTTCATTAAAAAAAGGCAGTATCGTCCAAACTGCCATGTTGACCGCTTTCCTAAGCTCTGCGTTGGATCTTCGGATAGGCCAGCTAGCGATTAGTTTATCGTTTGATAAACTATGCACCGGTTCGCATCAATGAATCATTGCCATGTTCAAAGTACCCAACTGTATGACCAACTAAAACAAACAGATTTCGCCGATTAGACGACCGTGGTCTTTGTTTACCTTCACCTGTGCACAGTCGAATTACTAAATTCTGTTGGCGACATGGTTTTGGGCACTGCTACTTTCCTACATAGTCTGATCGTGGGGAAGAGGACAGATGCAGGTTGCTGTACAAATAGCACTCTAAAATGCCGCATCAGCGGGTTATGGACGAGAAATCCTGCCCCGGTTGACGACCTTCCGGCTCCTTTGCTATGACGATGATTCCGGTACCCTGGTGGTGGAGGAGCAGTAACATAAAGAGAGGGGGTCTTCCCATGTAATTGTACTCCCGTTTTTACTCGTGCAGCACATTTAGTTGTAGAATAGCATAAACGAGAGATTCAGTTGAGTCTCTGGTGAAAACCAAATTGATTTGCAAATCAGTGTATTTCTCGAAAACAGTCCAATTTGGGTTCAAGTAGAACATACGGTTGATGGAAACTCGGGGACTGTGCCTCCGTGATGAGCCCCAAGAAGAGCGAAAGGGGTCGTGCTGTCGGAGAGTTCTAAGCAAACTTGTGAGTAGTTTCCTTTATGAAAATATACTGCGATATCTCGAATATCCTCCCAACTTAATCATGAAGCGGCCTGTGTGCAGCACATTCAGTTGTAGGACATCATAAACGAGAGACTCGGTTGAGTCTCTCGTGAAAACCAAATTGATTTGCAAATGAGTGTATTTTTCGAAAAACATGGCACCCAGTTGAAGACCAAACGCCGTCTCCTGTGCTGCTGGTAACACGGGAAGTTCGGACGTGAGTGACCTGGAACGGCTGCATTTTTGCACTCGATATGGTTGTGGAGATACGTTTCACCGGCGCGCTACCGTTAACCGGCCCATTACAATACGGTTCAAGCGCAAAAGTTCCGATGGAATCCTCGGGATCTGCTTACTAGTAGTGTTAGTAGTATTATGCGTGGCATATGGCGCTGAAATATATATTTTTGCCATTTAATCTCACACCAGACCCAGTATGACGGTCACTTTGTGCCTGATGTGCGAGGCTTGATTGTGCTAGCGCTTACAGCGCCTGGAAGAGCATTCAAAAGTGTTTGTCCTTTCTTCGGTTGTTGGTCTTTAGACGCGTGTTTCCATACCAAAATCTTTACATACGTTGAGATTCATCTCATCTGACTGGAACTGTTGGTGACATGAACTCGAATGAGACGTTTCTCTCTTTTCTCTCACATTCTCCTGGTACCCTTTCGCATTCGTCGCTTGTATTCACTTTTTGTGTTTGTGACCATGCTCTTCAAAAATAAATGATAATTAGTAGTATGGTTAGCAGAACAAATATCCGCTTGCGTAAAAGCCAATTCAGATTGGTTACTTTCTGGCCTGCTTTTAAGGTGCCTCCGGGTATTCGATGCTGGTTGTTGGTATCCTTGATACAGTACAAGTAGAATAGGACTGCGAATTCGGTCAACATCCTGGAGAAATAAAGCAATTTTTATGCATGACAAGATGTCTTCTGCTGCTCTGGAGGTCTAGATGAGTTCGAGGGGGAGAGAAGTGAACAGTCCCGTACAAGAATTCCCGTAGATAAATTCCACTAGGTATCGGGCATTGTGATCACATTTGACCGGGGCTACACCCAATATCTGTTCAGTAGTTTCCCAACGGACTTCTGATCAGTTGTCTAAACCAAGCTTAGTCGAGCTTCGTTCCTTACTCTTGTATAAAGTCACACCTACGATACCAACCAAGGTAAATGTTGTTCCCAAACAAAGTAGGCCTTTGAGCATTATCAGGTGCTTTTTCTCTGAATTATTTCTGGTTTGTTATAGAAGCTGTTCTTGAAACACCGCAAAATTACACAACCTTCACGTCATCTGACCCTGCTATCTTTAACTGCCTGCGGTTTTTCCTCTTTTAAAAAACAATTCATTTTTCATCGAGAGTTTTTATTCAAACTTGCGGTCAGATATGGTAGCCGTGGACTCAGAAGGAGCTACTTCTGTTCTGGTCATTTTGAACACTCTCAGCCAATTCGTGTAAAAGTCTAGTCTCTCAGCCTACCAATTCACTAAGTCAGTGATTTTGAACAAATTTCCGCAGAACACGTTAGATGGATTTTTTGGATGACGGGATGTAAAGACCAGGAGCATTGAAGTGTGGTACAGAAGGCGTCCTCAGTATTTCAGTATTTTGCGCACCCGTCCTGTTAACCGAATTTCGGAGTTTCGAGTCCGTCACCGAACTTGTTTGTTTGCTCATGCCAAGCCCGTATTATTTTTCGTACTATTCCAGGGAAAACCTGGTTTTAACCCGTCTGTTTTTGTTAAAATGTTTGGGTTGTTGATACCGCCCTTTGCCTCAGACGGAATCATCATTTATCAGTGAAGGCATTCTACTCCGACCAGTTGTGGTCGCAGTTTCGAAGTCTCGATGTCTGAATGAATCTTTTCAGACAAGTTGTTCGACTTTTGCATGATAATCAGCTAAGACATGTGATGAGAAAGTGTTTGTAACTGTGCAAATGAGCTCGAGTAACCGTTGTGGAAAGTATTGACCTCACTGGTAGTCTTAGGTTGGCGCGAACGGTATACACGAATAGTGCGTATGTAAAACACCAGTTTCGCGAACGGTGCGCAACTGCGGAAAACTGTGAGGGCTGATTCCGGCATGCGGATAATGTTACAGTCTTTACAGTCTTTAGTCGCATACGTACAAGCCCGCCGGAACAAGCATACTAGTGTAACGATGACACTACTGATGAGGATGCATGCGAGTAGTATGTTTTCCTCTTGTGAATTCGCTTTGCGTCTCTTGAAAAGGGAGATCTTTTGCGGACTTTGTGGAGTTGATTTGTAGCATTTGTTTGGACTTGAGCAACAGTCACTGAATATCCAGGAAAATTCAGGAAGACGCGTTCAAGGAGAAGATGGATATTCAGTTTTTGTAAACAGGATGCATATGAGAGTTTCGCTTCCCTGTCCAATAGTCTGTAACTGTTCCAGTTGGCATTTCCTATTAGATAACTCAGCAGCAAAGGCTTTCTTCCTTTCACTAGCAGTGCACATGTGTTTCAACATGTAATGGTTTGGTAGGTTGAATAATTTAACAAATATTCCGTAGAGTACAAACAGGTACAACTAGCCCTCCTCCGCAAATCGAGGTTGTCGGAATCGAAACGCCTAAATAATCACCCATCTATCTGTTACAAGCTCGTGTAAGACAATTTCCAACACTCCCCGATAATCAATCTGCACCTCTCTGTCGATCTGATTTCTTCTTACCTAGAGAATCTCTCCACAGTACTGCGTTCTTTCAAACGGGAACTAATCAGAAATTACCCGGTATGACCCCTTTGATATCACTTGAAATAAGCGCAAGGTTTTTAGTTAGGTGTGACTTTAATCGTACCCCGTTTCAGATTGCTACATCCACTCTCAGCGTCCAAAAAAGTTGGATCAGGACATACGGTCTAATAGAAAAAACAAAACTCAGCATTCCAGTGGATGTTGAGCAGTAGGCGAGGCTTTAATACAGCCAAAAATAAAACGGTCCAAGTACCTGGGAATAGAAGAAGGTCTTCGATGCGGAGGTATTCATTAGCAAATGCCAACTGACCAGTTACAGACTATTGGACAGGGAAGCAAAACTCTCATATGTATCTTGTTTACGAAAACTGAATATCAATCTTCTCCTTGAACGCGACTTCTTGAACTTTTCTGGATATTCATTGATTGTTGCTGGGATCAAAGCAAATGCGACTCCACAAGTTCCGTAATAAATCTCACTTTTCAAGGGACGCGAAGCGGATTTACGGGAGAACATACTACTCGCATGACCCTAATCAGTAGCATCACCGTTACACCCGTAATACATGCAGACATATTTAGGGGTGGGCTAATCCCGCCATCCTCTTGCCCACCGGACGGATGAGCTACCAACTGAATCAACGATTCCGGATGACTTCCTCATTTCTATAACCATTGAGTTGTGCGGGTTCGGTCTGATTTCATCCATGAACCCTCTAAATTTATGGTGAAGACCATGGTGTAGACCATGAAGAATGGCAACATCAACAAGCTTTTACAGGGAGAAAACAAACAACACGGCTCTGATGATCAACGTGTCGAAGAATGGGTAGATGTGGTGCGTTTATTGGTGGCCCATCAGATGACCAGTCTGTTCATCAAGCTTGGCGACCAACTCTTCGGCCTTTCGTCTCTAACCGAGGCGAAGTCCTCAGCACGCAGTGGGGTGGGTCACCCGGCCACGATGACCGACGAAATTCAGGGGATGACCACAACACAACACAAACCCGAAATCAATCAACATAAAGACCAGCTTATCGCCTCACTCTAAAAAAGATCCAGCTAACCAATGGAACGTCAGACACATACCACGACACGAAGCGAATGACGAACGGGTCAACAGAATTACAAGAAAGGCACATACCAACCAGCCAATCACATGAGAGGGCACTAGACGCTCTTTTAAAGCGGAATGAACGCAGGCAGATAAGAAGGAAGTAGCCAACAACTGCTCAGTGATAACATCTCCTCGACTAGAAATGAAACGAGCCAGTTGTCAAGCTCGGTGAATAGATCAAGGGCCATCTGATCAATCAACATTAGAGCTATGATCACCTTGATGAATGTCCATGAGAATACTGTTAAGCGTAGAGCGGTGATGTCGTACAGCGCAAGTTCAAAGCCTTGCGGCTTTTTTCGCACCGACTTGAAGCGGAAGAAGTGTTAAACATCCAGGAAGTCTAACCTGCTGATGACCAGTGAATAAATGTAAGCTTGGCGCAAAATCATAAAATTTTTGTCGCTTCAATAACAGACCGTTTTTCAAGGTTTCCCCACCGACATAGGATAGGTTGGAATGAAAGTCAAGTATCTTGACGAACAATACCATAATCTGACAGTCAGTATGGTCTGCGATGTGTATATTTACAACCGAATGTCTTGAGTGACTGCCAGTCCGTGTGATTTTTTTCCTGGTCTTCTGAATGGTTGGTGTGTTTTGGGCCGATCATTTCACGTTCCTCTAGCTGAGAGCCACTCGTCACCAAACCATGTGACGTAAACCGTGTGGTTGTGCGGCGCATACCTTGTCCAAGTGCACAGCAGATACATGTAGTCGGATATTGTGGTGTTGAGCCAATAATCAAAAGGTTCCGAATCTATATCACCCTCGAATTCTCGCCCCTGTGGGCCGTTGATGCCTGTGGCCAAGGTTGAGAGAGCTGTACAGTGCTTCCCGGATCTCCTTGGCACAGATTTCCCTAACTTGAAACAGTAAATTTTAACTTGGACATCCTGGTAGTCCAAGTGTACGAAACCGTTCTCAAATTACTCCAAAGTTGATTAGGCGGTCTCTCAACCGTAGAGAAGAAAAATTATAGGTCAAAGTATCGGATTTAGTAAAAGTATTCCGAGGATTTTAGGGTGAAACTGCTGGCATATATCACTGAGACCCAGTTAATGATGAAATCATTCCCCACCTGTGTTGCGTCTCTCTTCTGCCTTTTTGCCCTTTTTTCGTTTTATTCGTGTAAACTGGTAATTTTGTTTCCATTATTAGCCACTTCCGATGATCAAAGTTTATTTGTGGTGCTACAAAGCTCTTCTCTTGTCGCCATTATGTTGAAGGCCATAGAACTCAAGGCCATATTACTGCCCCTCTTTATAAATCATTTGAAACAAGACTTATTTCGAGTTTGAAACTTATTTTCCCACTATCCTACCATGGAACCGAAAGACACGGGTGAATATTTTAACACGATTTCAAAAACACCGGTTAGTTTCTGTCTCCCCCTCAAGATCACGAGTGAGATCTGCTCCATGTGTGGTATCAGTTACATCGTCGGTGATCTGACATTAAGTTTGGTGTGGGAAAGCAAATTTCACCAAACTTGGTACTGTGTTCACACGATTTCATCACATTGGCTTGATCCTGGGTCTAGTGGCCTTTTTGCCGTCCACCGACAGCTTCCTTCCCGACTGGTCGAGACTTTCAAAGCCGATCACCGAGCCAAGCCAGCAGATTGACGGCAATCTGGTCAACAGTTGTATCACACACAGTGACTAAGAGTACAAATATCAAATATGTGAACAGTATAGGTTAAAAAAACATATTTCTAAGTTAGTTAGACTACTGTAAGTACGACGAAGCTAGTCTTAACCAGCTAGACAAAGCCAAGCCGTCAGACTTTAACTGGTAGTATAGTAGATATGTTCCGAAACGTTCACACCCAACCAAGATAACGTCTGTGTGTCTGATTGCACAGAATTCAGACAGCATTCATACACGAACTCTGATGGACAAAGGCAGAGAATTTAGAATTTGTGGGCAGAATCCATAATGGACCGGTGATGCATTTACACAATACCGGGGAAAGCACGTGACTCACCATCCAGGCCTCAACCGTTTTGCTCGGACCATAATTACCGGCTTTTTGGCCGGCACAGATTCAAACAATCGTGGTCCATTCCAGCATACTTTCAAAGATGGGTTACGCCTACTGCGCGCGCTGGGCCTAATAAACCAGGTTCCCCATTTTTTCATAATAACTTGCCTTTGAAGTACCGATTATTGAACAAAAGTGGTAGATGAATGCAAGGATGAAAATATCGCGTTTTGTTTGTTACACTGATGATAAATCGACTAAACCTTTCCTAGATAGTCGTTTTTCGGGTGTATGTCCTTGACTGTCGAAGCATTTGTCACTGATGTCTCTAACCAACCGCCGAAACTAGGTTTTAATCTAGGGTACAGAATTACCAGGAATAGTTTGTGGTCATTTTGGAGGTGATATTTGAAAGAACTCCTCCCTATAGCGTGCTTCTGAATAAGCAAACATCTGGTCAACTCCTGAAGGAAACTACTCACAAGGTTGCTGAAAACTCTTCGACAGCCCACGACGGCGCCTATCTGATGAGTCCCAAGAAGGGCGNCGAAACCGGTCGCGGGCAGTCGGAGAGTTTTCAGCAAACTTGTGAGTAGTTTTCTTTATGAAAATAGACTGCGATATCTCGAATATCGTGCCAACTGAAACTCGTGGCGGCCTGTGTGCAGCACATTCAGTTGTAGAACATCATAAACGAGGGATTCAGTTGAGTCTCTCGTGAAAACCAAATCGATTTGCAAATGAGTGTATTTCTCGAAAATCTGGTCAACTCCTTTACGTTTCACTTTTACACAGTGTTCTCTTACCATAAGAGAAGCAGCCGAGCAACTCTTCTTCCCAATTCCATGGGAACCGGGAATGATCAATAATGGGAACACTGCTTATTGCGCAACCTTCGATGGATAACCGTCTCTTAAGCTAACCGTTAGAGCAGTCCGAATGATGACCACTACTGAGAGGTAGCAAAGTAATTTGTACGGCGACAAATCGTTAAGGAATCGAAAGAAATGCTACTATGTGCTTCCTATAGTTCACGTGATTCTCGGATGCCCTGAGGCACAATGTGGCAGAATTTGGCGTGCTACCTACTAAGCCAATTATCCGTCTTCAAATGCAGACTGCGTTGAATCAATTAGTTTCGACTAGCCTGTCAGACAGAACTCAATTTGCATCAAAAACCTTTTGACAAATCGCCAAACACCCTCGTGTTTTAGAAAGTTAGTGGTGCTTTTGCTACAAAGAGCTGGAAAGTGTCTTTCTTGCATGCTTATTTAAAAGATTAGTATGAATTCAGCCCTAAATCTTGTCTGTTCGTCCGAGGACAAGTATAGTATAGTATAGTATAGTATAGTATAGTATAGTATAGTATAGTATAGTATAGTATAGTATAGTATAGTATAGTATAGTATAGTATAGTATAGTATAGTATAGTATAGTATAGTATAGTATAGTATAGTATAGTATAGTATAGTATAGTATAGTATAGTATAGTACAAAAACCACGGTTACAAGCATCAAACTTTTTCAGTCGTGAACATTCGGTGTTTCTCGTCGAGTTTAAAACTGCATCAATCGACGGACTCGATTCTAGATAACAGTGAGCAAAACACCTTATACAATTATCCTGAAAGTTCATGGAGTTTGACGGGATCCCGTCAGGTCTGGTTTACTTCCTTAACAACCGAGGAAGTTAACTGTTCTTCAGCGTTCGCAGCCCATACCAATACGGGGCCGCCTCCACAAGCTGGACAACGGGAGTTGCACTCTCTTCATATATCATCAAAACGACATCTTGGTCTATCCAAACTGAGCTTCTTTGCTAGAAAGCACCTTGATTATTAAGGTTCCCTTCTGCTGAACATGTTCTTAGTGGTCGTTGTATGAATCACACGATAACATCCAAGAGGGGAGTATCTTCGAGCTTTGAGACACATGTCAGCGCATTTGAATCAGTAAGCAGGATCCTTTTTGCAGCCTGTCATCGATGTGTACTTCAGTTTCACAGTTCTTCTTGATGCTCATTGCAAGATGGAAAGAGAAGGATGGTTTGAAAGATGTTTGCGCTTTTATAAAGAAAACTACTCACAAGGGTGCTGAAAACTCTTCGACAGCACACGACCGATTTTGCCCTTCTTGTATTGGTACAGTCCTTGAGTTTCTACTCCAATGGAAATTTGGTTTCCACGAGAGACTCAACTAAATCTCTCGTTTGTGATATTTTTCTGAGATATACGAGCCAGCCTTGTCAAGTTCATTTGGTCAAACAAAATCATCAACGCGAAAGACTAAGTTGGGTCTCTCGTGAAAATCAACTTGATGTCCGAATGATTGCATGTGCCGCTGTTTGTATTTTCGTCTGTTATATCTGACTGCTGTTCCGTCATGATACCCAGTGCCGGAAAAATAACTCACCAACAGGAAACAAAACGGCTTTATTGCATCAAACGAGTGCGTGTGAGTGCACAGGTTACAACCGCCCCGCGCTATTTATGGGACACTTTTTGACATAAATCTAGGCTGTCTGATATGCGTTTCGTGAACATCTATCAACATCGATCGTGCTTCTATGAAATGTTTGAACGCTGATCAAATTCGATCGTGCTTGAGCATGCCTGAACATTCATCGGCTTTTGCTTAATCGATTAAGTGAATGGCTGGTCTGGATGCTTGCCGGCTTTCCTATGACATTTTGATGGAGTTAGGGTCTTAGTGGGTTCCGGACGTGCTGAAGTTACTTTCAGGAATCTGGTCTTCCTGATACCTCCAAAAGCCACTGCAAAAGGTTCTTCATAAATTCCTCGATTCCGGGCTTTTGTATGCAACTGATTAACATTGTTTAAGCTTAGACAGTGTTGATTCATGCATCGTAATTTGAGTTGACCGACAAATGAACGACAGTAATGAGATTAGTACACAGACTGGTTGGTACACTTGGACCTGATAGTGCAAAAGTGCCCTGTTCTTTACTGTGGATGACCTTGTGACCCTTTATTTATCATTGTGTCGGCAGCGTGCAAAATGCCAAGTGCTTTAACCACAAGTGAAGGTTTGTTTTCGAATATTGTAACAGAAGATTTTACTTCAAGTGCACAACACAATTTAAGCGACTGTCATTCTCTTAAACTTCTATTAAAACTACTCAACCATGCAGCAGAATATACCCGTGGTAGTCATGAGAACTAAGGAGGTAGCGAACAAAGCTTGTTTTCTGTGATTGTTCACCTTGGCTAATACATCACAAATTTATATGTTGGCAGGGATCACTTGGAAAAGGTTAGGATCGGGGCTACATACACTTTAGAGAAAGAAAATTCAAAGGAAGGGAGATCGGATGAGGGCGAGGTCAATGGATCACGGAATCAGGCAAGTGACGTCAATGTCAGACGGACTTGTTGAACCGGATGTTTCGTAGGCCAGTTCAAGTTCATAGGTCACACAGGTTTCTTTTGGATGCAAAGTTGCGGATCCAGCAGTCGGATTCCAGTCGTTTCTGCGATCGATAGTAGTTTGTATCGTACCAGTCGTGATCGGTTCAGAAGTACCCGGTATATGATGGTGAATGCTTGCTCCTTGTCTGTGCCATGACAGGTTTCGGCCAAAAGTGATGCAATTGCACTTGAGCCTGGTTCCTTCCCACTAACACTCAGAGATAGGGGATTGTGTTCTCGTATTCTGCCCGACAAATGCCTTGTCGTACGACCAACGTATGATGCTCGGCACGAGCATACAAAACATACAGAACATTGTGTAGGTTTGGGCTTAACGGCTTCCATAGTGTTGAGTACGAACCTTTCAGGATACCCGTTCTGCAGGAGTAAGCGTCCCAAGAACTTTAGTTCCTCTTCTAAGCATTCGGGTGAGCATACCTTGATTGCTCTCTCGGTCAGGCCTCTAATTAGGTTGCGTTTTCGCTACAACGGAACGAAGCTATCAAAGTGAATATAATGACCTTTCCACGTTTGCTTTCTGTGGACCTTGCGTCCTATGGTCCCGTCGGTCTTCTTTATAACATTGACATCGAGTAAACTTAACTGTCCGTTCTGTTCTGATTCGGTAATAACCTTGATATCAGTGTGAACTGAATTGAAACTACTTAGTACGTCTGTTGTGCTGATGGTTTCGTCGGTAAGTACGAAAATGTCGCCCACGTAGTGACGATATAATGTTAACCGTCCAATGAGTGCATCTAATTTTTGAGTCTCTAGCTTGGTCATGAAGAAATCTGCCAATAGGGGACCTAGAGGAGATCCCATCGCGACCCCGTCCTTCTGTCGATAAATTTGATTGTTGAAAGTGAACTGAACATCGTAGGTATAAAGGAGCAGGAGTTCCTTAGGATCCGAGATGGGAATTCCAATATCCTTACTGTTGCACTCAATCAAGTCACAAACACAGTCTATCGTCTCAGTAAGTGGTATGTTGGTAAACAATGACTCCACGTCCAGGAAGTATTTATCAACCTTCAGATCTCTAATCAGATCGACGAAAGCAAAACTGTCTCTCTCTCTATTCAAGCATGGCTGACACGAGAGAGACTGGGTACAGTGTAAAGTGCTCCTGTGATTCTGAACGAGTGGTGCTGTTTCGAACTAGGACAAAGTTCCTCCTATGTTTCAGTGTCGGAGATCCATGTGCCGTCCCAACTGTAAGCAAGACAGACCTGTTCAGCGTTGAAACCTTCATTGCGGCAAAGTTGGCCACCAGCAGTGTATCCTAAACACTGTTTGGCTCACTTTTTTCGGTCACCTGACCCTCATTAGATCTGAAGAGTCCCGAGTCAGCTTACACTTTTTTGTTTTACCTTTGCAAGTTTCAAACAAACTATTATGCTTCACCGGAAAACAAATATTCACATCACCAGTACTTGTTGGACGATTTGAATGATAAACCGATTTCTGGACGATCGAAATGAACGTTGATCACATCATCCGGTCAGCCTTGCGGTCTCTGACACCACTGACGCTTTACTCTGCGACCGTCCCCGATTATGGAGACAATCTGGCCGATACCACGCTGGCATATATTCAGTCCATGTGGTTGACAACCGGAGTGTCTGATAATAAAGTGGAATAATGTCAAATATTCGTGCGATGAGTACATTCGCCTAACGGAGTCAGTCGTGTTGCAGATTCACTGTGCCCAGATGATTGCAACTCATTTTCACTCACCCCCACACCTGGAATATGAACTGACAAAGCAGTGTTGATTTGTCATAACTCTTTTTTCTACTCTCGCAAAATAGCAAAGCGGTCAGATTTCGGGCTCCTCTATCTGGTTGTCGTCTGGTTCAAACGGCAATTTCTGGTGTGTAAAAGAACATGAATCACATTATCGCCGTTTCAACAAGGTTCCAAAAAATGAAACAGCGGATCGAGTCTCTGTTGATTACCGCGGAAGGACGTTCTGAGCAAGGGTAAAACAACCATCCGTTTTCATCAAGGAGGCTAACCATAAGGTTGATGAAGTCTTTCGAAAGCCCACGATCGGTTTCACCCTCTTGGAGCTCATCAGTAGCCACAGTTGCAGAGTTTCCGTCAACCTCACGTTCTAATAAAACCCAAAGGGCATGAAATTAACGAAATACGCTTTTTTGTAAAACTAATTTGGTTCTTCGAGAGGCTCACTTGAAACCCAGGTGAATCTCTCGTTTGTGATGTTCTCAGGCAACTGAATGTGCAATTGAAGGCCGCCTCGTGTTTCAGTCGCTACGATATTCGACATATCGCGATACGTGTATATCTTTATAATGTACTACTCATAAGGTTTCTGAAAGTCCGTCGACAGCCCACGACCGCCAAAAAAGGGCGAAATCGGTCGTGGGCTGTTGACGGATTTTCAGCAACCTTATGAGCAGTACATTACAAAGATATACATGTTCACTACTGTTCATCTGGGACAGACCAAATATCTGACAACTACTCCGGGTTACCTCTTTGTTGCTCTGTTAATCCTGGTGCCAGTAGCCCTAAACGTAAATGACCCGTGGCCTGAGGCTCTTACCAACACATGTAAGTAGGAATCACTAGTTTGCATCCATTCAAAGACGTTGGCTCTTCCCAGCAGGCTATCGTAAATCTTAGTCATCCCCACTAATCAACAAACAGGAACATCAGACTGAACACCCAGCACTGATCACGTCACTAGTCATAAGAAATCTCACGGATTTGTTTCCCGACTGCCCTAAAACCCAATCGACCTACTTACTTACTCACTTGTCCTGACGAAGCTTTTGTGTCAAAAGCGAAACGTTGCCCAGCAATAAATCTACCGATTGTCACCAAACTTTTTCGAAAACGATGATCACCCTGCTGTTATGCAAAGTCCAGTCCAAGTGCTCACTCTCTTCTAAGCAAGCCATCTGGAGCTTTAGGGAAGAACATGCAACTGATTTAGTCCATTTTATCATTTTGTATTCACACCACACTTGTTTGAACAGTCTTGGTCTTGTCTCAGCGAATATTCTATATAATCTGCAACAAGGAAAGTGCCCAAATACTTCCTTCGGGTAGAATGGCAGTTACCTGTTAGTAAAGTCAGCCCATGCTAAAAAGCTAAGAAGCACTAGACAGATGTTTGGTTCGAAATCCTCAGCAGTGCTCACCTCACCAAACTCAGAGATTCCAACTGGCAACCTTCTGGTCGAACACAACAGTTTGGCTATAAGTGGCTGGTCACCAGTGTGATTGGATCTCACTGGGACATTGCACCACTAAATCTTCACTAGCGGAACTCACATTCCGTGATCACTTGCTGATTGGTTCTTCGAGTGATGACTTCTCAGAAGTGACCACAAGATAACTGGACAAGCCAATGAGAAACGGCGCAAGCAGTTCAAATTACTAAGTCAATGAGGTAGCCATCGATCAGCGACTTTTTTTTATTAAAACTATCCATAAATTCCCATCACTTTAGGGGCACCATTCCCATGTAGAGATTGGTGGCTTGGGTACAGTATTCGAGAATTCTATCATGTTGTGACTGAATAAACACAAAGTAACTACGAGAAATATCAACTACGTTGACATACCGCCATTCACCAGTCGGTAGAACAAGTGATAGGATAGCAGTTTACTCAATGGTTCCCGAACCAGAACCGTGGAAAACGGCTGTTGTCAGACAATGGCGGAACTGTCAGACTCACCTCTATCTGCGCTACAAACGGAATGGCGGCTGATCACTATCGCCCTAACGGTTATCAATTGATGAGGTAACGTTAGGCTTTATAGACCGAGTTAGCCCAGCCAGGCCAAGCAGACGATAGAAAAACGCCGCTTAGAAAGGATTTTCACGAGTTTGTTACTCCTGCTCAGGCCGAACGGGTACGATAGCCGAACGAATAAGAGCAACTCTCAAATGTTTTTTCCGGTTAGTAGCACGTGAAGTCATGAAACACTGTCGGGATCATTTGGGAAAATCACCAAAGCTGCTCTGTCATTTGACGCTTACATTCTATTCGTTGATTAAAAAACCAAACTGAAATTTCCGCTGAAAAAGCTAGGTGACAGTTATCTCGTGGCAGTTATACAATACGAAAATTGTTGGTTCACCTGCCCACGTGAAAATCAAGAGTCCAAATGATGTGAAAAAACAAGTGATTTTGGGGAAAAATCACAGAACACAACAAATTTTTGACAACGATGAATTCAGACAACGCATAACTGTGGATTAATTGGAAAGAAAGCAAGAAAAAGACCGTTTGACAGTATTTTGCCGCTAAATTGTGCTTCTGTCAGAGCCTGCTTTTCGCCGGAAGAGGAAATTAAAAAGGCCACTGGGGTGTTGAAAGATAATGGGTATTACAGTCTTTTTTGCATTTTTGAGGTCAAGTCAACCGAACTGTCTTGCTTAGAATGGGCTGCCTACGTCTGTCGATAGCACCAACAAAATATTTTTATGAAAAAAACAATAAAGCTGCTTTTTGGCTGAGAAGGAAAAAGAATCTGAAACTTCAAGCTTTCAAATAAGCTTCCCTGACACTTGCTAAAACTTCCAAAAGACCTGAGTACTCACCGCAAATTTGCTGGCCAACAGAGATAGTCCCAAGATGTTGAAGATTAGGTAGGAGTTTTTGTTGTAGTCCATAAACTCCTCGAAACATACTGAAAAGTACTTAGAAGCTGGAATGCGATGAGTGATCTTTCACATGCTACTGACAAGTCATATGAGCAACCCGAACGGTTATTTCGCGTTATCTACCGAGTACCTAATTGACCGCCGGTATCGATTCTACGGACTACTGCTATAGCAGTTGCAATAAAGGTCGTACTTTGCCGCCAAAAACTATCTGTACACATTCTAAGCCTGTATTGGTCACATAACTCGAACTCGCCAACCCAGTCGCCTAGTGACCCTCTGTATCAAAAGCATCCAGTAAGATGAGACGTGGGTACCACTAACAATCCGTCGTCTACGTTTCGGCGGTTTTCAGTTACTAACTAGTCTATTTGTTTAGTTCAGTGTTCATCCCATTTTGACTATTAAATGTGTACTGTCTTGACGACGAGGTACCGGGGGCGAGATGGACCAAGTGGTTAGAGCGCGAACCCGACCTCTGCCTCTCGAATTTCCCTGTTTAGGCTTGAGCAACCTGGCAGTATCCCAGCCCTCGTGCCTCCTTCGTGTGGCATGGCAACTAGGCCCTAAAAGGATGCTACAGCCGGACGATTTTTTTGTCACTCAGCGTTTCTGTCGAGAATTAATGAGTGCGAAAAATCAAAGGTATCAGTGTTAGAGGTTTAAATTCGAGCGCTAAGCTTGCATCGGCACAAATTTTCTGTATCCATTCAGTTAGGTTTGACAAAATCACCTTGGCTTGTCTTTTGTTTGACCTGCGCCACGCTTAAATTTGCGTTGGGTCGAGTTTTTTTCCTGTCCACGAGAGGCTGGTTCTTCTTGCGATTCGTTTTTTGGTGAAACGTGGACCCGCGATGAAATTGCCTATAAGGATTTGTCTGGATATTTCAAATTCCTCCAAGAATAATCCCAGGGACAGAATGCGGACGCATTCATTTTTATATGTGCAAATAAATGGAAGTAGTATCTCGACAGATGCACTCAGTTGCGAATCAATTTGATTTTCACGAGAGACTCAGCTTAATTTCTCGTTCATGGTATTCTGCAAATAAAGGTGCTGCACACAGGCCACCTCATGTTTCAGTTGGTACAATATTTGAGATATTGCGATACATTGTGTAGATCTGATACATTACTCCCCAAGTTGAACATAAGGTTGATGAACGCCCGGGAGGTGCGCCTACCTGATAAGTTCCAAGAAGAGCGAAGCCGTACGTAGCCAGTTTTTAATGGAAAGTAGGATCCTTTGTAATCAAGGCAAATGATTAGCGGCAGACAGAAGCAACCGCAATCAAGTATTTTCCAGTCCAGCACACCGTGCTTTATCGGGGAACATCCTTTTCGTGTGTGTTCACAGTGCGTTTATAACAACCAGTGGATGCACATACCACAGTGAACTGTGAGACGACATAATTCATCGTCCTGGTAAGCACATTTTGATATAAACATGTCAAAAGTATACCAGGGGAAAAATCCTTGAAGGGTATGAAGGCTTTTAATGAAAAAGCCCTAAGAACGAAGACCACTTCGTTGATGAGTCTGTTTGGGGAGTCAACCTCCCAGAACAAGAAGAAGGAAATTTCGTCACCGAAGAAAGCCACAAGAAAAGAAATCACACGTCCTACAAAAATAACCACCATCAGTATTTTAAAAGAGCTCGAGACAGCTGATTGGTTAAAGCGAGAACTTATTGATCAGAAGGTCTATGTTTCGAATCCGATCTCTGCATCTTGACTGCTTTTGTCAAGGTTCGGGGAATCCGGCAATATCTCGGTGTCCGCGCTTCATTCGGGTGGCATGGCAGCCATGAACCGAAAGTGTTAGAGCTGGATGGACAAGGAGATGAAACATATTAGTTTGTTTTGCAGACAGTATAAAATCTCTCGTATTGGTAAAGTTTTCAAAGCTGGAAAACCGAACGAAATCGGTTTATTAGGTCCAGAATTGCCAAAAATTTGTATTCTAGTACGCCTGTCAACTCTGCTGTTTTTTTCGAGGCATGCGTGGAAATCGGTCTTCTGTGTTGTTATATAGATTCGCCCAAACTGTAGAATTGTGTAAGTCTTTGTGAATCCAGTTCAATGCTAAAGCATCCAGGGAGATGTTTTTGAATCTCAGGAAAACAGATTTGTCTAGCAGACGACTTTGGAGGCGCTCAAAACGAATACTGTTGATTGAGAAGATCAAGGCCGACGAAAGGGTACATCATTTCGATCCGCTTATCTAATGATGACATTTTATTTCCAGCGTACCTTTCAAGAACAAATTCCAACATCAAGGCAGCTAATCCAAGAGAAGCAAAGTAACTCAATTTGTGTAAAAATCGCCTGCAACATAGTAAATATGTGTTAAGCTTCTTTGTAACAACTGTTACTAAGTCAAACCTCACGAGACAGCACCGTAAAAGCAACTGTTGGACTTGTTTCTTTTCTGTCACAACCATCTCTTCATTATGCCCAAATTCCCTGGCGTTTTTGTGTGAATAACAGACAAATATAATTTTAGTTGTGATCTGGGGAATATTGCCCTCAACACCGAAACTACTAAAATGCCCGTTGCGGAGGGGGTGGGTGGGCAGCTAATCCCATTCTGAAGGGAACCTTTGTCAGATAGAAAATACTTGTATCTATTTTTGTGGCAACCCTGGTTTATGAGGCTTCTGCTTCATT
Source organism: Opisthorchis viverrini (assembly GCF_000715545.1). Taxonomy (NCBI): domain Eukaryota; kingdom Metazoa; phylum Platyhelminthes; class Trematoda; order Opisthorchiida; family Opisthorchiidae; genus Opisthorchis; species Opisthorchis viverrini. The sequence continues at coordinate 135,739 of NW_008752062.1, read as the reverse complement.
TCTGCGCGATTTTTTCTACCCGTTTCTGGACAATGAACAAGTGAAAAATAGAATTAGCAAGACCTAAGTATTCATCAGTTATGAGCATTTTGTTTGTGATCATGAGCGTCTACACGAGACTGGATTTCAACCTTTTTTACCACAGGCCTTAAAAATGTCAAAGTAATTTCTCAAGAGGCACAAATCAGTCATGTGTTTAATAGTTCGGCATTTCATTCTCATTGAATTCCAAAGACCAATTAAATGCGAGAAAAAAGCAACCAATCAAGTCAAAGCACATCGGGTCTAAATTTGCCAAAGCAGTGCAATGGTTTGATTGTTAAAATGGTGCCTCTTCTGACGTTTTACGAATGTGCGGACCAATTGTGGTAAACAGTATGATACAGCACGCACAAATTAGTACTTTGCTTACCGATTCGACGTATTCCAACACTAGTAGTCAGCACTCAGTTCCCTCAAGTAGGCCACGAAGTACAAGGGGACTTAAAAACGGAAAGTTATGTGGCTCAAAATCCTTCAACGCTTTACCGACAAATGGTATCGGGACCTCTAAATCGCCCACACTTACACCGAGGACTGTGCGTTGGAACGATGTGATTGTCGAAAGAAGGTTGGAGCGCACATCCTCCGCGTCCTACTCGAGCAGTAGCTCATCGACAGACTCTTCACACTGTGCTCTTTGTTGCCATTGTGAGACGTCCACTTTCGATCATCCGAATCTGTGCTTGTCCTCGGGCTCCTCTTCTTCCTCCTCATCATCCGCATTGTCGTATTTGGACAATGAATTTGCTCTACTCGGATTATACAAATGTATCCGTACCACAGAAGTCAAGTTGCCCCCTTCGAGCAGTAAGTAATTCGATGTTTGTGAGAATGCTCGTTCTTGGTGATAAACCTCTAACCACAGACATAATGTCAGATCCATTTGGAGAAGTTTGCTTGAGACAATCTATACCATGATCTGTTTGCTGCTGTCGTGTTTTTTTCTGGCAGATGCTCTGAGCTGTTCTGAAGTTTTCGAGTCTGTTGGCATCTCGGAAACCCAGTTGGTATCTTTTCAAGCAAGGTTGTCCGAACTACGAAGGACTGGGGCCAGCTGTTTTACCTTTTGGCCATGATATAAAAACACTGTGATCGGAATGGCTGTTTGAAAAGCAACTGAGGTTAGGCAGAATTATAAGATGTTCTGAATCACCAGAAAACGTTGAATATCGCTCGGTTTTATACAAGGGATATGCTAAAAACGGTCCTTCTGGAAACTCTCGATTTAGGCAACATTTGCATGTCCTTCTGTAGAAAAAGACTCCTTCCGACCTGCAGTTTTCACGGATACAGGTGTCTAAACTGTTACTAATACGGTGGAGCCCACCCTCTTGAATCCATTACATTTTCTAATTATGGCATTCACCTTTTGGCACAATTTTTACGGGTTATGACTGAAATATCCGGTTATGATTCACGGTGATGGACTGGAAGGCTTCCGAGGAACCTGGCTATAAGGCTATCTTGGTCCCGTGTACAGGAATTTGAACTGCAAGCCAAAAGATAACTATCGATTTTTCCGCACAGAATTTAAAGCACCAGATGATTGAATAAATCAACAGCTGTCCAGACCGCTTATCGTCAGCTGCACCAACTGGTCGGTGAACATGTGATTCGGATTCCACAATCCTGAAACTGCTTGCTGAAGGTCACCCATCCGACTCCACTTCGCCATCCTGATGATAAAGACGAGGGCGCTCATATCGGCAATTAGTTTGGTATCCGTCCAGACCTGTACTGGCGATATTTCGATCTTGTGACATGGTTCTTATCGAACTCTCTCCTAGCATCAAGAACAATTGAGTTACAACATCCCAATTGTTCCTCAACAGTCGTATGATTACATCTCCTTTCTGTCGTCGATCTGATCAAGCCTATCAGTGAACTTCGGTCTCCCTTGCTTTGTTGTTCGTTCCCCTCCGTTGAGGACGGCCTACGGGCGAAATATAATCTGACCATCTCAATGCGTATTGATCGGAGCTTTACTTCTGTTGAGTAAGGTTACCAAACCCCAGCTAACACTTGGTAGATTTGTCGGTACTCACTCCTTCCCTCTCCTTCCATCTTCGATCATGGAGCTGTAAATCAGTTTCAAATTTTTAACTGTCCTAGAAATAGGCTTCATTCTGGAATAAAACTCTCTAAGTTGTGTACCCATGATGAACTGAATGGTTTGTTTACCCTGGGGGACGTACTCAACCCTCAAAGACATGAGGAAATGCCGTTTTTGATCTGTTTGCCTAGTCATTTCACCGTGTTCCCTGAGCGACACTGGAACAAAGAATTCGATATCCATATTCGTAACATTTGTCACATAACTCCCTAGGCAGCTACAGAGAATCTGGTTGTTTTTCATTGCATAAGCCATACTGAATGCTTTCACGAAGGAAACTACTCACGAGGTTGCTGAAAATCCGTCTACAGCCCACGACCGGTTTTGCCCTTCTTGGGGCTCATCAGGTAGGCTTGTTAAAGACTGTCACTATGCCCATTTGTCTTCCAGCCAGTCAGACTGTCTTCCTCTGGCCCACTTGCCTAAACTACTAGCGAAAAGTGGAATCTACCCCAAAACTACTACTAACTTTCCATATCAGCAAAATTGAACCTACCCGACAAACAAAGATTTTTTTACTCGCCTCACGCATGTTAATTCAAATAGGTAGCAGAAAGTGTTCACACCTCACGTGATCAAGATAGTAGGCTGATTGAACGTTTTTCTCGCATTGGCTTGCAATGTCTTTGAAGCAGATTTTCAAACCTTTCGATTTTGCACTCTTGAGGCCATCAGACATGTACTTAATCAATAACTTGGATGAAAATTCGTTCGGATGGGCTAACACATAGATAATAAATGACTAAGCTCTTCACGACCCCGTTACTAATTTCAGGTCATCCAGACTGAGTCCTTCTGTCCGAATATATGCTCTTTCCCATGAATTTTACGGTTTTGTTTCCAAAACACTGTTCGTAAAACTTATACTGCAGTCATTAACACGCAATTGCTACCTGTCAAGCGATGATGATGGAGAACGTGTTATTGAGTCGACATCTTCAAATTGCGTGTACCTCCTGGTTTACTACTATTACACGAGTAGTATGAACAACATGTTGGGATCTCCAAACTGATCATGTCAACAGTATCCTTTCACGAAGTGTTGTCTTTTGCGTTATGAACCAGTCACGATATTTTGTTAGACTGTTCTAAACCCTCCAAACTTAGCACACAGTTTCCGTTTCTCATGCGTTTTTGCGGTTCACATCCAAAGTGTTTTGACAATCAGCTGATCGCGTTGTACGTATTTGATTTAATGCGTGTAACGTACACTGTCACATGGACAAGAGAACGGAAAGTACCCAGACGTATAGTGAAAAATTTGCACAAGTTGGCGTCAGGTCTGACACACGCTGTTTAAGCCGGTTCCATCCACAACTTTTAGCTCGGCATAGATACCAGTGTCCTACCAGCGGGTTGAACTACGCTTGGATCAAAGACGTATGCAGGTTCTAGCAGGCACTGTTTGATGAGCCAAACGACTGAGAACGTTTTTTAAATCAAATTTATCCTATATGTATCTGTACATCAATTTATTTTTGACGGCAGACCCACCTGGATCCTCTGTGGGAATCTCTGTGCCTGCTCGTTGACCCCCAAAATGGGCGAAACCAGTCGTGGGCTGTTGAAGAGTTTTCAGCAACCCCATGAGTAGTGTATTGCGTCTATGCAAGCTTTACCTTACTTTTTATCTACAAGGGTAATTACACCATACACACTCTCAAAAACGGTCAGGTGAGGCACACAGCTTCCTACCACCGGGCGTTATTCCTTGTTCGATGCGTTACCAGATGCCAACACGAGAAATCGGACTTTGACCCTTTCTTCTTCCTTCTTGGAGAGTAATATCCGGATCAAACATCACTATTTCAGGTCACTGAAAAATCACACAGGCCATTTCGCTGAACGTACTTTTAGACGTTTTTGACTGAGCTATCTCGTTTACGAACAACTTTCAATTCGCACTGGCTACATCTAAATTTAAACATAAGCTTTAGCTTCTGATAAAGGGAACTACTCACAAGGTTGCTGAAAACTCTTCGACAGCCCACGAATAGCATAACCGAGAGATTCAGTTGAGTCCCTCGTAAAACCCAAATTGATTTGCAAATGAGTGTACTTCTCGACAAGGTTTAGCTGTTACTTCATTGTAAACGTTTTGGGTGACTTAACTGCTTGAAAAGTGTCCATTTCTTGAGCCGTTTTATCTCCTTCCATTTTTTTTAACATTTATATCCAACCATGTTTCGGGACCACTGATGTCCTGAGTTACTGTCTTATTAGTATCAAAGCCGAAACCATTTTACGAAATTATCTGAAATTCAACTTAAATTAGTAGTCGATAATCCGTTTCCCCCTGGATTTGGACAGTTGCCGAAAAGTCACCCGACTTGGAAGATCAGTCTTGTCATTTAAAGGTGTGTTGGCATGTTCTATCAGTAAGAGACTTAAGTCTACCAAAGAATGTCTCAGTTTCTCCTCCAAACCCTCGTTGGTCAACGGTTTGATGAGTCTGGTATCGACCTAGCAGCACGAATCAAAATCATCTGAGTACTGGTAAAGCTGAAGAAAATAGTTAGCCTGGGTAAGCTTTTTGGTTGTTGGGTTGTTCACCAGTCTTGGCATTTGGATAGCAAACGTTTCATCACCAACAGAGGTGACATCGTCTGTGCGAGGCTTACGGGGCTGATTCTTTCTTTTTTTCCGATGCTTATGTAGGTTTTAAAGAGGTAGCTTTTGTGTAATCCTGGTTGGCCAGCTTGGAGTCCGAGTTGCGCAGTGATCTCATTTCCCTGTACCCGGTTGGTTCGTTGGGCGCGTCCATTGAATAGTTCCGTTCCTCTGTTGTGATTGTGTTACTTTCTTCTTGCTTTGTTCCACCTGACCGACTGCTTGAACAACCTAGTAATTTTTATCAGGTTTCCTTTTTTTATTCAATTGGTCCGTTGGTCACCGTTATTTGTTTGATTGTCCACGTGGTTCAGAGTCCCACAACTGTGTAATTCTTTTGTACGTAGCGGCCGAAAGACTGGGCGACATTTCTCGATCGATATTTTTATTGATCTAGTTTTGTTTGGCAAACACCTCGGCAGACTGTCGTTCTTGTATGAACAGTTATTTGGACACTGTCCCAATCGAACTGATGTTCTCTTCTGTCTTCTTGGATTGAAACAAGTGATATTGTGTCCTGTCTTATTCTGGCAAGCATGTGTACTTGTACTCTGATGGAAAGGTTTCTTCTAGTCTGGCCAACGTAGCGTGTGTTATAGTCGCTACATTGAAGCTTGCACCTCATGTTCATCCCATTGAATCCCATTTTCCAGCTGGTTTCGAGGGGACTCTTCACAACGTGCTTATAGATTTGAGGGCGACTGTTATTTCAAGTTGCCTTAAATGAATTGCAGTCCTTTTCGAGTTATTTTCAATGTACAGAAGCGTAATCGTTCTCTGTTTTGTTTGTGTCGACAAAGTAGCCTGGCGTTGCTTTTCTAAGCATCTCTAAATGAAGCACACTGTGGTGTGTTAGCATGTTCCTAGCCAGGGTCCACGTGCGTCACCTTGCAGGCGACTGAGGACCATAAAGGACGAAACACATTACCTAGTAACAAACTTGCTGTCATTCCCTCGCCAGACTGGTGAGCTGACATTCGTCTTCTTGTGTTCACCGGGCTTACGTTTAGTAAGGTTCACGAGAGAGAGTGCGCTGCTCCTACTGATGATGTCCTACCCTGACATGGTTCTCGAATGTTTTTATCCTCTCAGACTCCAAAATTCTGTTTACCGCTGTCTTCCCTAAGCACACTGGAATTTCTGGACTAAGTACCCACTTTCCCGTTCTTTCGACCCACTACTTGGGCGTTAGTTTCTCATTGCTTTTTGACCTTCAGACGCTGGTATTAGGTACTGTGGTCGAAGCTGATTCTACCTCCGGTGATATCAGAAAATATCGTTAGGTAACGCAAGTATCTGGCGACTAAATATTCTACGACAAACAACTGCAATATTATTCCTCTGGCGTGAGGTCAGTTGGTCTTTCATAGGTTCTGCGACCACACTACTTTGTGGACCAGAAACATGACCTCTAAGCGCAGACAACGCACGAAAACTGTCAGTTTTTGGCCCTCGCAGTCTCCGAAACACTGGCACATCGGACCAGCAATATCGAAGAGAAAATAACTCTTCCACGATGGGGAGTTGCTCATCAGTTATGCTGATTGGGACATGTACTTCGCATGTCAGAGAACCGTTTGCTTCGCGGAGCTCTTTTCGCCCAGCCCTGTGCTGAGTGGAAGCAACAGAGACGTAGACAGTCTATGACTTGGCAACGAAGTTTGAAGACATTGATCAGCAAACTCAGTCGGGTCGACGACTACCGCTTCCATGGGTGGAGACACCGAGACAATGCACCCATGGTTGGTGACACTGGAAAACGTGGCCTCAACATGCAGTCAGTGGCACTCGTCAATTAAAACTATTGCCTCCGGCATGTTGCTGCCGACATTCCTGGACTAACTGAACATGTCATCACCTCCAATGTTTGGTCATATCTCCCCTACTCTCCCACCTCCCGGTGACTGAAAATGTAGCAGCCAGAAACAATGTACCCTTGGAATATGATCAACAGCTAGTAAACTGAACTGAACTGAACTGAACTGAACTGAACTGAACTGAACTGAACTGAACTGAACTGAACTGAACTGAACTGAACTGAACTGAACTGAACTGAACTGAACTGAACTGAACTGAACTGAACTGAACTGAACTGAACTGAACTGAACTGAACTGAACTGAACTGAACTGAACTGAACTGAACTGAACTGAACTGAACTGAACTGAACTGAACTGAACTGAACTGAACTGAACTGAACTGAACTGAACTGAACTGAACTGAACTGAACTGAACTGAACTAACTGAACTGAACTGAACTGAACTGAACTGAACTGAACTGAACTGAACTGAACTGAACTGAACTGAACTGAACTGATCACCAAAGTATGGATGGACTAGTTAAACGAGTAGGACTGGGGAATAGGAAATCCAGTTGAATATTATTTACCGCACTTGCTCAGCCCGGTTGGCCGGATTTGAAATTTACCAGTGCATTAGATTGCATCCCACACGTACCAGTTAAAAAACTATGATCCCCCCAATATCGTAGTTCATGTCTCTTTTTCGGGCAAAAACTTTTTCTACGGACTCACACGTCAGTGGTTGCACTAGCGCTGTCACTTTTAGAATACTTCTATTCTGACAGCTAGAGTACCAGCCCGTCAATCTGAATGTGCGTTGAGTATATGACTGAGTGTGATTTGCGGCCTGCTATGCAGTCCTGGGAACAGTGCCTAGCTGTCTAACATCTAACACGTTGGGACTGAGCTGAAATTAACCTTGACCTAATAATTAGCAAATCTACACCCAATTGCAACTCAATTTGGCCTGGAAACATCAAACCGAGAGATTCAGTTGGGTTCGAAAAACCAACTTAGTTTTCGAATGAGTGTATTTCGCTAATTTCATGCAATTTGGTTTCAAGTAGGACATAAGGTTGACGGAAACTCGGGGACTGTGCCTACCTGATGAGCCCCAAGAAGGGTGAAACCGGTCGTGAGCTGTCGAGGAGTTTTCTGCAACCTCATGAGTAGTGCGTTACAAAATATATATGATCTAATAAAGTTTTTTTCCGAGACCACTGTTTTTTATTGAGTATTTCTGACTGTCTAAATAGGAAAGTGGCGAAGTTGCTGTGATGGAGACGTGAGTGAAAATGAGCCTTGGAGACAAAACATAAACCTAATGTCGTAAATTCAGTTCAACATAAATTTTCCATCTTATCTCTCTTATTCAAAGCTATGGGTAACCTCTTCATTTGTTTATTCATTGCGGTGAAGCCTGTGGATCACGTGACACCGACCAGCTGTTTTGCGGTTTGATAAGAAGATCAAGCAAAGCAGATGTAACATATCAAGAGTATTTTGTTTATGATTACAAATCAGTATGATCTTTTTATTCCTTCGAAATGACCATTGCAAGGTTAGTGTTCACGTTTGTCTCAAGACCCTGAGGCACTAAACCGGCAGTAGCGAACCGCCACCAACAGACGTTTTTTAGCTGCCAGGTGGATTGCCCACACTCTTAGCTACTCGAAGCGGCCAGATATCGGCCGACGAAATCGTAAGGTGTTTTTTCGTGGACCCTGGATAAGTGTTCAGTTGGATTTTTAATGCTTTCCAGGATATATAGATACTGCAGCCAAAACAAGCATTTCTGAATTTTTATCATGAATTATGACCTTCTTTTCAACAGGTCTAGCATTTTCAAAGCCTTTGACACAATGAAGAAAAATGCAGTTGTTTTTTTAGGGTCGACTTCATTTCCGCTGGCTTGCCTCCAAGCTTATGCTAACAGGAAATGTTATAGAGTACTTTTCTGAGCACTCATCACTTTCTGAAGGGATTTGTATTGATAAAAATCACCGTAAACCAATCACCCTATTTCCATAGTTGCACGGATGGTTTTAATTTTGTCTTTCTGGAATACTTGAAAAATGCTGTGCAGTTGCCTTCTTCTGGATGGAATTTATCAGATGTGTCTTCTAAATAGTTCAGTAGTGTGTTTGGAAGTCCTGTATATCGGGTAATAATTGAATATTTTTATAGTTCCGCCAAAAAATGGCATAAGTGTATATGCTAGATTTCCACTTGATAAGTTACCCGCCAAAACTGACAGGCAATCAGTTGAACTACTGTACAACTGCTACTGTTCAGCTAAATTAACCTTACAGCAAGAAAATGGTCAAGTACAACTAAATGCTTCAACAGTGCTATTACGGAATTAGCTGGTTAGTTGTAAATACTTCCAGAGACAGTGAAATGGACCAAGTTGTTAGAGCGGTATTTACTGAGATTTTCACCTCTTCCATCCTTTGAGCTTCTCGATCAACACAGATGCCTCTTTTCACCCATAATCCGACAATTTGTCTAGCTTTATTCTACTCTCGACCAGGAGAGATAAGTGTCCGAGCTTCGGGCAATTTCGGAGCGTTGCTCGAGATTCAGCGCTCAGATCTAGTTGGCTAAGCCAGAGCGCCCAGCATCCTGCAGGGTTGCGTGGAATACCTTCCAGTTCAGTTGAAACACCCTTCCGGTACCTAGCTGCCAGACCACTCGAAGGAATCACGAGGGCTGGAATACTGCCAGGTCGCCCAAGCATAGACAGGAGTAGTCGAAACGCGGAGGTCGGATTCGAATCACGGACGTTTCGATCAGTAAATATGCGCCGTAAACGCCGAGCCATCTCGCTCTGCGTTAAGCAAGACTCATTCTCGAATGTCCTTATTCAATGGATCTATTAAAACCGGCATCGATGTGCACTGATGATGAACCTTCGGCGTTGGTCTGCGATCAGCCCAAAACTCAGCCCAAGACAGGATGACTGTTCAAGACATTTCCACAAATCGTCCAGGCGTACTGGTGGTAATCCAGCCAGTTTTAAGTTTATTTTGATGCTAGGTGAATTAAAATCGCTGCATCGCGTGCGGGCGGTCGACGCAATGGAAGCCACCGCCTCGAGGCATCGTGCAAACCAGTTGGAATACTCCAGCGTGACATTTCTGCTTCATACAACGTGAGCAGTTAGATTAATAGTATCGATTTGCAGAGTTCAACCGAAGACACTTCGTGGGGATGGGAACAGAACTGCTTAAACGGGGGCAGCTTAAGTGTTGAACTGAGCAATCTTTTCGGCTAGATATGGCACCCTCGAAAATGAGCTTGATTAGCAGGAAAAGCAAAGCGTACCTGAGAAAGAGGGGTGGAATATTACCATACCATCAAAACCATAGTTCCATACTCGGCCAGTAATTTTGCCCCGACAAAATTACTTTAGGCTACACTAAAACAGATATATTTATTCCTCAGCTGGATTAAAAATACCTTCTTATACTGCGTCCATATTTCGATAATGTTAAGTGAAACCAATTACCAAATATAGAAGGGATCGTACTAAAACTGCATGTTTGAAACGCATCTTTTCTTGGTGTTCAAGTTGATTAAAACTCACCAGCGTCTAAATCAATATTTCTCGTCTTTGAGGGCTTCAATCGATGATCACCTACACTCCTCTCCTTATTCGGCACCCAGCTGGGCATATGTAGTCATAAAATGCCATTTAAGTCATTTATCTGAAGATCGATTGCGTTACTCGTTATGTCAGCTGTTCAGATGATAAAGGAGATCTATGTATGATTTACTATGACATATTAGGGACTTTGGTTTAGGTACGGTTGTCTGCGGATTAAAATGGTGGTAACGTGAGACTCGGGGAATGTCTTTTGAACTTTATTCCATGAACGAATGTGCTGCGCAATATCTGAGGTATCGTGATATCTTTGCTTGATGGAGCACACTGAAAATTCTTTGACAGCCGATGACCGGTTCCCCCCTTCTTGGTGTTGATTGAAGGTTTCCGAATTTCCCTCAACCCCTGAATCTGAATTGTACGACATTTGACTCAGTTTCACAACAGTTCGGTTTTAGTGAGACACCCACCAGTCTAGATCTTCGTGGGGCTCATTACGAAGGCACAACCTCCGGGTTCCATCAATCTTGCGTTCTAATTGGACACCGCAGTGGAATCATAGATAAACTATTATAAACAAGGGATTTAGCGATGTGACTCTCTTACTAAGACTGAAATAGGATGCATTTGCGTTTATCCGGTGACCTTCGTACAATTTGAGTTAGAACATAAGATTGACACAAACTCGGGGACTGTGCATACCTGGTGAGACCCAAGATTGGGAAACCGGTCGTGGACTGTCCAGGAGTTATCAGCAACCTTGCAAGTAGTGTGTTCATTCGAAAGATATGAAAAATCCATATTATCACAATATGCTCACCGTCAAAGATGCGTTCTAATTGGACACCGCAGTGGAATCATAGATAAACTATTATAAACAAGGGATTTAGCGATGTGACTCTCTTACTAAGACTGAAATAGGATGCATTTGCGTTTATCCGGTGACCTTCGTACAATTTGAGTTAGAACATAAGATTGACACAAACTCGGGGACTGTGCATACCTGGCGAGACCCAAGATTGAGAAACCGGTCGTGGGCTGTCCAGGAGTCTTCAGCAACCTTGCAAGTAGCGTGTTCATTCGAAAAATATGAAAAATCCATATTATCAAAATATGTTCACCATCAAAGCGATGGAATAGAGTAGATTCAGTAAGACCGTTGTAAACCGAGATGCTTTTTTTCATATTATACGGTATATAAGGTTAACTGAGAACCATTCGAAAATCAAATCCGTACTAATGTCAATAACCGCTTAATTTACAAAGTTTATCAAATGTGGTGTCTAACTGCGATGAAAGAATAATGGAATAGGCCTGTTTGATTAGCTCCTAGAAAGGTAAAGCTGACAGTGAGCTACAGAAGAGTTTTCCTTGATCTTGCCTGTGATGTCATGCGAAATAAATCACCGCGGTATCCTGAAGATCGTCGCAGATGAAACTTAAGATGCCCCCTCCGCGTTTGGTCAAAGAATTCAACAAAAAAAGAAATCCAGCAGCGATTAATTCATGTTTATCACTAAACCGGACTTAATTTCCAAACCAGTTCTCACCTTTAAAATGAAGTATGTTTCCGCTGCTTTAGTTTCCAAAAATAGTAGGTGAGACCTTCCGAATTCTGGCGGCTTATTATTAGTTGAACTCCTACGAATGCGATTAGTTGATTACCGTTCTTTGCAACACACAGCTAACCGGGTGAAAACCCAGGGACCCACAATGAATTCGTCTGTCATAGCATCAGATGAGTTATTCTAACGCTGGTGAAGTTGCATCATCGTGCTAGTCAGGCGAATTTTAACCATGGGTAAAGTCTACCAACCTTATTTTAAGCTCTTTTGAGGGGAAACATACACACGCATTGCAGGAACGGAAATTTTCTACCCTTCCTCAAGGTGACATTTCTACCCGCCCAGGTTATCTCGCCGTTGATGTGTTCACCCTATGCGAATGTTGAAATTTCTTTGTTTGATCTGTCAAACTTGCATCTATGACACCGAAGAGGTCTCCACAATGAGCCAGTCTGTTGCTAGGTGTGGCCTTTGTTTGGTGAATTCTTGAATGCTCCCGGAAACAGCTTGTGACGCACGTCACCTGGAAATGGGTGATTTAGCCATGGACCAAGCGATCAGATTGCTCCCTTTAGGAAACTGGATGGCATTTGAAGAAGGGGGACTTGTAGACGTGGGTTTCATTCAAACCTTTGGTGCCGTCAGATTCAACAACCGAAAAAAGCCCAGGACAAGAAAACTGAGCCACCGGAGAACTGAACAGTTAGGGGTCGGTAGGTCAGTCGAAGGGGATAAGTACCGTTGGATTAGTGAGTTCAGGGTCGTAGTAGGTTGTCGTATAGGGAATATGTCACGTGGTTTGACACTGTTCACATTCAAGATCAGACTAGTTTACTCGAAAGAAAGCAGTCTGGCCGGTGAATACTGATCAGTAGAGCTACCCACGTGATTCATTGCATCAAACGGATACCATGAAGCGTGAAGTCAGTTTAGTTCGATTTTCAATCATATCGCAAACTTGAGTCAGTGTGATACTTTCTGCTGTTCGAATCTCATACGTCTGACACATACGTCTGTAACACGATTTTTGCGCCAGTCACAAGTATAATTAAATCTACTTTTTGATTTGACGCCTTATTTGAGCCTAGGTTAACAAAGCTAACAACCGACACAATATGCTACTCACAAGGTTGCTTAAAAACTTTAACTTCAGGTTTTTATCCTTGTTGGAGCTCATCAGAAACGTGCGGCTTTCGAGCTCCCATTGCTTTTTATGTTCCAGTTGAACAAAATGTTTACTAAAAGTGGACGGAATACAACGAACAACAGTGGCACTAATGGGAGACCCAACTGAATGTCTGTGTGACTCAGTTCACTGGCTTGCAAATGAATGCGTTCCGCAAATCTCGTGAAGTTTGAAGTTTACGTAGAACATAAAGTTGACGGAAACTCGGGGGCTGCGCCTATCTGATGAGCCCGAAGCGGAAGGGCGAAACCGGTCGTGGGCTGCCAAAGAGTTTTCAGCAACCTTGTGAGTAGTTTACTTCATGAAGATATACTGCGATATCTCGAATATCGTGCCAGTATATATA
>NW_008752062.1:105418-121455 GCF_000715545.1 Opisthorchis viverrini | reverse complement strand
GTGCAAGCAAATGCGGTTATCTAAACTCGAAGCCTTAGTCCTTGCACCCACTATACTTTCCTTTGAAAATAAGACAATCTCACACTAGCTCGTCCTTATTATTGACCAAACACACGATAAATGCTTATCATCTTGGCCGTAAACGAGTTTGGTTCCATGTAGCCATCTGTTTATGGCCTACAAACAGCTAACGACTTTCTTTCCGCTATCTTAATGAAAATCAAGAGCATACAATGCCCCGGTTGCACTCCAGCCCGATTAGGAGGGCTGAAAACCTAGGTGTCTGCCCAAGGTTTAGTTTGGATTCCGCTTCTCACCTTGGGATCAAGGATTTGGGATATCTGAACCGGAAAAACAGAGGTCTAATGAGGACAACACCGGGGTTTTGACGTTCGAAACCGGACAGGTTAAACATAGTTCCCACCGGTTATTATTCGCTGATCTGATCACATTACCTGTGTCTAGACTCCAAAATATCTGTGCGAAGGTAATTAAATCACAGCGTAGGGGATGGATAGACAGTTTGAGAGGGGATTGCCAGACAAAAAATTAAGTCATAGAACAATTTAGAACAGTCTGGAAGGAGTTAAAATCTATGACTGTTTAAGTTTCGGCGTAAAATAGAATAGTGGACGAAAAGTAACCATAGCAACTGTTGTTTCGAATGTCGGAGAGAAAACGGTCAACGAATCGACTTACATCTGTCTTAAATCAAATAATAGGGTTACCACTATAATGTGAATGGCCTCCTTACGTGTTTTGAAGAACAGATCAATAGGGGGGAGATCATAAGCGAGAGATTCAGTTGAGTCTCCTGTAAAAACCAAATTGATTTGCAAATGAGTGTATTTCTCGAAATCAATAGGTTCTTTGGGTGTATCCAGAGCAATAGAAGGCCACCTACAATTTTTCAAGTGCAAGTACAAGAGAAATGAGCTGTGGAACAGTCAAGGAACAGTCAAGAATAACTGTCCGTGAATAACTGTTCCCACCAAAAGGGAGTTCCAGTAGGATCTCTTGGACATCGATCAAAAGGATCAAACGAATAGCTACCTGTCAGTGATTGCGTAATATGCCTTCTGTAACTTTTGTTACAAATTGAGACGACCGACTGCATAGAGTATAATGTGTCCAGTTGCACCTGCTTTTACAAGTAATCACTGGGAATCACTGGGAATCACTGTTCCATAGTTAGTAAGCCTCGAACGGAATGGTATCTCATAAATTCTGTTTAATCTGCACCCTGGGGTTTTGAGCTTCAGGCGTGGCCGAATACAAATATGATGAGCATAGAAAGGACGGACGTATACTAAAAACGAACCAACAGAAAGCAAGAAAGCTGAAGCTGCCACACGTCAGTCACGTCATTTGGGTGGAGAACTTTGGACCAGACTATAAAAATGCAAGGAAAGAAAAGGGAAAATAGCGATGTACTACCCTGAACACTTGTCAACCTCACCGATCCAACTGCCAGTCGGTTGTTGTTATCCACAATAAGACCTGGTGAAAGGGAGAAGGCCTTCACTGTGAAGTTATTTATTAGAGAACGCCAACTGAACAGTTACAGACTATTGGATAGGGGAGCAAAACTTCTGTAACTTTTGCTGCAAATAGAGACAACCGACTGCATAGAGTATAATGTGTCCAGTTGCACCTGCTTTTACAAGTAATCACTGGAAATCAGTGGGAATCACTGTTCCATAGTTAGTACGCCTCGAAAGGAATGGTATCTCACAAATTCTGTTTAATTTGCACCCTGGGGTTTTGAGTTCCATCAGTAGTATCACCGTTACACTGCTATACACAAAACTCGGATACAAAGCAAGCTCTCTACACTCATTTGTAAATCAGTTGTTCTCCCATCACAGAATCATCTGAATCTCTGCCCAATGATATTCGGAAACTGAATATACTACACAGAGACCGCCTCGTGCTTCAGTCGGTACGATATTCAAGATACCAAAGCATATTTTCATAAAATGGCAGCCTTTGTGCAACATATTCAGTTGAAGACTGTCAAAGACAAGCAGTTCAGTTGAGTCACCCGTCAAAACCAAATCGATATGCAGATAACTGTGTCTGTCGAAATCTGTCCAGTTTGGGTTCGAGTGTAGGTTGGGGGAGGGTTGACGGAGACTCCGGTAATATGCCGATATATGTGATGAGCCCCAAGAAGGACGAGAACGGTGGTGGGCTGTCAAAGATCTTTCAGCAGCCTTGTGAGTAGTAGTTTTCTTTGTGGAACTACTCAACTTTAGGCGGTTGAAAATTTTTGAAGCTTGGATAACCCTGAATTGGGCGATACACCCATTCGAACGCAACAACGCTTGTGCAAATCGGGGACGGTGAATGAGGAAATCTGGCCTGATTTGAGCTCTTTCGCTTTTGTTCGCGAGACAGAGCCACTGGCTATTCGTCAAATGCAGGCCTTGGTGAGCAGCGATGTTTTTGCTTGTGTACTCTGGATGACTGAACCCTACTCACAGGACGAGTGATGTAGGTTGCGTACTCTTGCCACACTGCTCTGTCGTGGAGGAAATAGTGATGTTCAACATAGAGTCATATGACCAATATGCTTATATAATATATGGTAATTACCGTATCATATGCTATACGCATTCCGAACATTTTCCAAGAAACCTGGGGTTTAGTGTTCCCTAATTTTGTACTATGTAATCTCACCTGAGCGGTGAATTTGATCAGCCTTGGCCTCAAACTATATATCGCCCTTATCAAGTAAAAATCAATCCATCCCCGGTTTGGTGCAAACTGTGCAGGATTCACAGAGATACCGGTGGCCGGTGCACACATTTGCCAAGGTTACTTCTACATTTTGGACACAATTGCTGACTCAGTTTAATCTAGAGGACACAGATGTTTGGGGCGTCGTCTTTGAGTTACGACAACATCAGAAAGAACGACAAGGTTTTTGAAACGGCGCGACGTGGTCTGTAGATTCGAAACTTACAAACTGTAAGATTAATATTCCGCAGACCACTGTGTACAGTTTGTGTAGGCTGAAAGTTTCGTCATCAGCGCTTGTGGACGGCTCGAAAATTAAATCATCCCTGTTCCGGTCTTCCTGGAGCATTGTTTCACCAAAGAATGAATATCAGAAGGAAAATTCCTGTTCAGTCATGAAAACCTAGTGTCAGACAAATGGACTGCTTGAAATGTGTGAGTACAAGCCACGCTTGCAATCATGGTTGTTGCGAGATATCAGTAGTATAGAAACGTGGTACAAATCACTGCGATTAAGTTCACTCAGGGACCGAAAATATTTATCCACCTGATAGGGATGCAGTTACGTGAATAAGCTACCAACTAGCTGGTAAAAGGTTAATTTGGGCTTATCAACCTACCTGGAATGAAATAACAAAGGCATCCACAAAAAAACGCTGGAGTCGAACAAATTCAAGTCCAGGAGTTCTGTATCAACATGCGCAGTGCAGACGAAAGATGGTGGACTTCGGGTGTAGTCGAACGGATACTCATTTGGCGCAGTCCGATGTTCCAATGAGCAGCGAGACCTGGAGGCAAAAATGACATTTGGAATAGGGGACCCAGCGAACTAGGAGTTACACCACTCAATCGTGTGGGTGGGAATTCAGCTCATATTTCAATAGCTTTTGATTAACTGGTCGTAATCAACGATTTAATTGACAACTGGCCTCCACGTTGCAACATATCAGGAGCATGCCATTCGCCCAAATTTCGAAGCTATTGCGTAAACCCTCTTCTAACGAGCGTCCATCAGGTTTCTACCAATTTATCAACGTGTGTTTTACTGCTCACCTTACAGCAAACGAATTTCACTAGCTCTGGGTCATGTATCTTTCACTGTGCAGCTGAAACACAGATGATAATCGTTCTCGGGAAAAGTTCACGAATCCTTACCTGAAGTTTTCAAAATTTTATTGATCTGTACTTTGTGTTCGGCAGCTGGTTTGTTGTCACAGACAGGCATCATTAGCTAGCTCTCAGTGAGTTTTTATTCATTTTTTGCTTGTGTTCTCAACCGTTTTCCGACATCTTTCACGTGATTGGCTGATTGGAGGTCAGGTTTCTTCGTCAGTTATTGGTCAGTTTCGGTGACAACCAAACTGTGGAATCGATGAGCAGATCAATTAAAGGGGAACCCGACAAAGCTTTTCCCCTTCACTTTCAATAAGGGTCACGTGAGACACAAACCACTTATGCTTTCCAAATGGTATTCGGTACTCAAAAATTGTTTTTTTGTTTGTTTTAACACACCGACTCCATAGAATTTCAGTAGAAGTTCGCTGTGGTAATCACATCTCAAACGCATAGCCTATTTAACACTTTTGATCTTGATGGTGATATGCGGAGACTTGATAATTGTCAACTGGGATTTCATCCCGTCAGTGAACTCAATCTGTGCTGAAAAGCCAAGAGACATTATACATCAGTTTCGACCTTATTGGGAATCGGCAATGAGCGTCTCACGAAACGCAGACCGTATCGAACACGTGACCTTCGGGCCATTGGTTAACCACTTAACCACTCATCTTTCAGTCAAAGGAGCTATATCATGTGGTCCTACGTGTTGATTAGCTCCCCGGATGACGACTTCCCTCCCACTTCACTCAAAACTTCACTTACCTTGTGAAAGTGTGCTTCCTCTGAGCTACTTATGGAATGATGGCACAACCACTTACCCACCGCTACGCACAACTACGCTCTCCAGTAACGCACTGATGATGTCGCCTCGATTGGTCAGCAAAACGTTTGCAAACAAATTGCGCAGCTCAGCGAACAAGCCAACGACCATCTACGCTATCTGCGCTACCGACATTTTCCTCTATCATGGCAATCAGTCTGATTTGATAGACAATTCAAATTGCGATTTAATTTTCCCTAGTGCCACTCAGAAATTTCGAGCCATTATGTTGCTCTTAGAAGCTACGTATGTAAGGTAACATGTGAGTACAAAAGTACGTCTGGTGCGCATTCAAACAGCTGATTTCGATTTCAGCACGGTGGGGTGTTCAACTTTCCTTTTGAACAAACCACATGAGTACAGTACGTTCATAATGCACTACTCATAAGGTTGCTGAAAACTGTTCGACAGCCCACGATCAATTTTACCCTTCTTGGGGCTATTCAAGTAGGCGCAGTTCCCGAGTTTCCGTCTGCCTTACATTCCACTTGAAACCAAGATGCACGAAACTAACGAAATACACTCATTTGCAAACAAATTCGGTTTTATGAGAGACTCACCTAGAAGCCAGCTGAGACTCTCGTTTGTGATGTTTCCAGCATGAGTGTGCATTGTTCATTTTGCACATCAAAGCAGATCACTGAAGAGCTAGGAATATTCGTGAAGGTGTTAAACAACAAGTTAGGCTAGATGTGCAGACCACAGTTTGGAGTAAGGTGTGAAAACCGTGCTTGTCAAACATTCAGACACCGATAACAACCATAGTCTAAACAATAGTGACCACTGGATTTTTGGACAGGTGTTGTTCAAATGGCTATCCCAAAATTTATCGTGACTAGCCGACGATCAGACAGGAAAACCACTTTTTTTTTGGGGGGGGGTGGTGATGAACTTCGATTAGACAGTGAATACTTCAACAGCTGGTTGGCAAATCAGTTCCCCACTCTGCTTTGTGCAAATAGATGGAATATGCCAAGGCATCTATGGGGCTAATGTTTTTGGTCTGGGACAACGTCACTCTTGTGATGCATTAGTGTGCTTTACCACATCTACAAACCTTTCACTAATCAATTTTATTGACCATCTCCCTACACCATTTTCTTTCCTCGAAACCACATCACAACAAGCCAACCTCTAAGCCAATCAGCTGAATCATTTAAAACGACTGAGATTATTTTCCTCTCGTGCCATTGAGGAATTTCGAGCCATTATGTTGCTCTTAGAAGCTACGTATGTAAGGTAACATGTGAGTACAAAAGTACGTCTGGTGCGCATTCAAACAGCTGATTTCGATTTCAGCACGGTGGGGTGTTCAACTTTCCTTTTGAACAAACCACATGAGTACAGTACGTTCATAATGCACTACTCATAAGGTTGCTGAAAACTGTTCGACAGCCCACGATCAATTTTACCCTTCTTGGGGCTATTCAAGTAGGCGCAGTTCCCGAGTTTCCGTCTGCCTTACATTCCACTTGAAACCAAGATGCACGAAACTAACGAAATACACTCATTTGCAAACAAATTCGGTTTTATGAGAGACTCACCTAGAAGCCAGCTGAGACTCTCGTTTGTGATGTTTCCAGCATGAGTGTGCATTGTTCATTTTGCACATCAAAGCAGATCACTGAAGAGCTAGGAATATTCGTGAAGGTGTTAAACAACAAGTTAGGCTAGATGTGCGGACCACAGTTTGGAGTAAGGTGTGAAAACCGTGCTTGTCAAACATTCAGACACCGATAACAACCATAGTCTAAACAATAGTGACCACTGGATTTTTGGACAGGTGTTGTTCAAATGGCTATCCCAAAATTTATCGTGACTAGCCGACGATCAGACAGGAAAACCACTTTTTTTTTGGGGGGGGGTGGTGATGAACTTCGATTAGACAGTGAATACTTCAACAGCTGGTTGGCAAATCATTTCCCCACTCTGCTTTGTGCAAATAGATGGAATATGCCAAGGCATCTATGGGGCTAATGTTTTTGGTCTGGGACAACGTCACTCTTGTGATGCATTAGTGTGCTTTACCACATCTACAAACCTTTCACTAATCAATTTTATTGACCATCTCCCTACACCATTTTCTTTCCTCGAAACCACATCACAACAAGCCAACTTCTAAGCCAATCAGCTGAATCATTTAAAACGACTGAGAAAACTAAAGGAGTAGGCAGCGGTACAACCCCTTCTCTTTAGACCTTCTGATAAATATACTCATTTGCGTATCAATTTGGTTTTCATGGAAGATTCACTTGGAACCCAGCTGAATGTCCCGTTTGTGATGTTTCCAGGCAACCATGCCGCCTCTTGTTTCGTTTGGTACTATATTCAAGACATTACGCTCCATGTGTAGACGTAATACACTAATCATAAGGTTGCTGAAAACCGTTCGACAGTTCACAATCGGGCTCGCCCTTCTTGGGGCTCATTAGTTAGGCGTAGTCCCCGAGTTTCTGTCAACCTTATGTTATTCATAAAGTGGAATTGGATAGATTTTGATAAATGCACTCAGTTTTTGATTTTGAGGGGGAAGTTGACTTACCTGAAACCCAACTGAATCTCTTGCTTATGTTGTCTGGAAGCCCCTGACCAGCCCCAAGAAAACGAAACCGGTCGTGGGCCGTCAAAGAGTTTTCAGCAACCTTATGAGTAGTGTATTACGTCTAATCAACTGGTTCTTTTTGAAGTGTTCAATACATTATCATAGCAGTAAACATCTGTTTCCTATCCCCAGTAGTGATCTACACACAAGATGCCCGATTTTCAAGGTGGTTCAGATCAGCGATGGAGGCATAGGTTGTCCTATTGCCAGCAGTTCAGGTATTTAACTCTTTCTCTCTTTTTCTCTGTTAGTCCATGAAATACAAGTAGATATAGGTTGATGTCAAATGCAGCTCGATTCCACCCCATGTGACTTGTTCAGTTGATTTTTTCTGGTCCTTAAGGCATTCTTATTGGAAGTAGTTTGAGCGATATTGTCAGAAAGTGACGCTTGGATCGATGAGCTGCGCGAAACGTCAGAGAATTCCTTCGGTTCATCTTAAATCAATGACTGCTAGGGTTCTATTAATGTAAAAGTTGATTCTACGCTGATACACACAGTTTCGCAACCTAATTTTGATTTCCTTTCTTTGCGTTTTCTACATATGTTTCATATGTTTGAGTAAGACTGTCATCCCTCTTTCTCGTCACAAGATAGTTTTTCCAAACTTTAAATGCTCTGCCGATCCAGGAGAAATCTGTTAGCACCTTGACGTATATCAAATCACCTGATAATGACAAGACGTTCAGCAAACTCACTTAGGCTAGCAGCTACCTAACGCACCATTTTCTGGATTGCATCTTTCGCAAGATGGTAGTTCTATAGATTTTTTCTGCTACATTCTTACTGATTTACAATTTCAGCATATTCGATAACCATACAACACTTTTATGGGTAGGACAACTTCCTGTATTTGATTTACAGAGCTGTGTCACTCACCAGTTTTTTGCCTGTTTTGCGATTATCATAGGATTATTTCTCGGTCAGAAGGATTTCTGTGCAAACTTTTCTATTTTCACTTTTTACTGACCCACGCTTTTTGTCTTTGAAGGTTTCGGTTTTCTTGTGGGGACGCACTACTCATAAATTTGCTCAAAACTTTTGGAAGACCCACACCCGTGTAGTCTTTCTCATCAACTGTGCTTATTTTTCCTCCTGTGTTCTGGGTTAGCATCGAATTATACTTAACGGACGGAAACCCCTCACTTACAATTCACTTTCCTGTTAACGAGAGACCTAAACGAATCTCTCATGTATAGTGTTTTCCAGCTTAAAGGGTGCCATAGTGTTCCAGCCGGCACGCTAGTCCAGATGACGCTGTATATTTTTCTCGACAGAACACTATACTACTATACTACTAAACCAAAACACGACACCGGTCGATCAAGCAACCAGTCCCATTTGTCCTACACCAATTCAGAACCTTCCTTTCCTCCCAGCTTTACTCGTGAAAGTTTGTTTGGAATTAAAGTACACGTGACCAGTGACTGACCACACATAAACCAAGGATTATTCGCTACACACTTGCTTCAGATACTTTCTCACGTCCCACCAGTAGGACATATCCATCGTTTATGGCTCTGTTTTGAAGGGTCCATTCCTTCGATTCATCACGTCTTCATCGCCTGTGCCATAATTGTCGACCAAAAAGAAGGAAACGACGCCATTCAATGTTGCACTGGGAGGGGACTGGCCAACCTGAGAAAGGCTCAACATTTGGGAGCCTCTCCAGTTAAAACTGGACCACTTAAATCTAATCTTCTCTCACCCTATTTCTGGCTGTGATTCAAGTAGAAATATTAGGATAAAAAACGTACAGAAAACTGTGATTATTGCGTTTCACCCTTGTGCGATTTACTCAGGCTAGTTTCGAGAACACAAGTCAAGTGGGAGTTTCACAAAAATTCGCCTAACCGCGGGTGCACAGCACACTGAACGATACTCCCCATTGTTCGCTTGGATTGTATGAATCACATTTGTGCTCAAAGCTGGTAGGCGTCCTTCGGATTGCCACGAATGGATGTCTCGACAGAGTCCACCAGTGCCTTCAGAATTAGTTCAATAGAGCGGAATTTGATAAAGTGAGGTTATGGGGCCCAAATATATATTAATATATATATGAAGCCGGATGAACCTTGGTCCAGAACTGTTTTCAGCACTCTGTGTGAAAACATTTTCAGAAATAAAAAACAATACAACTAAAAATGGAAGTTATATGTTATGTACGTAATGCACTAATCATAAGGTTGCTGAAAACCCTGGAAACATCACAAACGAGAGATTCAGCTGGGTTCCGGGTAAGTCTGTCGCAAAATTGTTATATCTGCTGACTCGTCAATCTGTGATATCTGCTGCTGACCCGCTCCAGTGCCTAGTTGCCGGAAAAAAGACTCACAGACGGGAACACAACAGTTATATTCCGAACAAGCGAGTGCGAGAGCAAAAGTTACGACGACCCCACGCTATTTAAAAAGGACTTTCTGACATCGATCCAGGCTGTCTGATAGGCGTTAGTGAACACCCGTCAACATTGATCGTGCCTCTATGAAATGCCTGAACGCTGATCACATTCGGTCGTGCTTCTGTGACGCGCATGAACACTCATCAGCTTTTGCTGAATTGATTGATTGGCCCGGATGCTTGCCGGCTTTCCTGTTGAGATTTTGGTGGAGCAGTAGGTTCCGGGCGTTCTGAGGAATCTGACCTTCCGGATAAAAACCAAGTTTGTTCGCAAATGAGTGTATTTTGCCATGTTATAATTTATTTATTTACAGCTGGTTGATCACCCACATGAGTAACAGCGAAAGATGCATGCCCGTAGATGGGATGAGATCAACTACCCTTCTTCCCGTGATTCCAGGACCTAGCAAGAGGTCGCAACAAACTTGTCAACCAGTTACGGCAAAACTCTTGTCCAAAAAGGTTGATCATCATTCAACTGACGGGGCACAAAACAGACACACATCTGTATTTCACTGTCCACATTTTATCCAGCCAGAACACGGAACAACTTTCCGCTCAGCATGTACACTAACCTAAGAATGTCTAATTTGTGCAGCCGACCCAAAGGCAAAATGAATCGAACCGTATCGGTTTTTGACATCATGGTACTCTTTGGTGTAATGACTAGAAATAACAAATTTGAAAGTCAGAATAGAGGCAGGCAAACGGGAACAACAGACGGTAGCGCGTAGGGGGGTGCTTTGACCCACTGTTTTTGTGGAAGGGAATGAAAAATCGTACCTAGGTTGAGAGCAGTTTCCGAAACATCAATCCAGGATTAACTGAGCCATGAATAACAGGTTGTTTGAAACGGCAAACTGACCAGCCCATAAATTTGAGCATTTCAATGAGCTTCAGGGAGCTCGGTGGGTGTGTTCCGTTAAACTGGGACAGTAATACACTAGTCATTGACAGTCTTGGAGGTTCTCAGTCGTACGCGCATCCAAACTCCAGGCGTTTGGAGGTTCGTCAGTTATTCTATCAATATAGCGTGAGAATCTAATCAACAGAGAGGTTGATAGTCTCTTAGCTGCGGATGTAAATTCATACATTACGAATCAGGTGATGACCCAGTCAGAGGCAAAGTAACATCATATAATAACACCGTATATTTATCATATTAACATCACTCCTGTTTGAACAGTCATCCTCCTCGCCTGGCGTAATTACTCTGGTGAGTTCACACCAAAGGGGAGAAGCACCGGACTCGAGTTTCGCTCTTATTAGAGCAGTGCATATACAATGACGTGCTGGCATTTGAACTCTAGGCATCTGGTATGCGAGCCAATCATGTTATCACTAATCCACCAGCTCACTTTAGACGCATTCGAATTTTCACGTCTGAACAGGCAAACGTGTTTACTCTTCAGTGATGTAATTGGTGTGCCCGACTCATCGAACGACGAACCAGTAACTGCCCTGGTTGTGACGATCGATAGACCGCCAGTCAGGACTTCCCAGTCAGATAGCGTTACACACGCTTGAAACCCACTGGGGCAGGTTTTCGGTTGAAATTTTAGGGTTTTGTGGGGTAGGTATTTTTGTACATAGCCACATCACTCTCGTTTGAACGGCCGTGTTCCTGTTCTGGCGTGATTATTCNGTATAGTATAGTATAGTATAGTATAGTATAGTATAGTATAGTATAGTATAGTATAGTATAGTATAGTATAGTATAGTATAGTATAGTATAGTATAGTATAGTATAGTATAGTATAGTATAGTATAGTATAGTATAGTATAGTATAGTATAGTATAGTATAGTATAGTATAGTATAGTATAGTATAGTATAGTATAGTATAGTATAGTATAGTATAGTATAGTATAGTATAGTATAGTATAGTATAGTATAGTATAGTATAGTATAGTATAGTATAGTATAGTATAGTATAGTATAGTATAGTATAGTATAGTATAGTATAGTATAGTATAGTATAGTATAGTATAGTATAGTATAGTATAGTATAGTATAGTATAGTATAGTATAGTATAGTATAGTATAGTATAGTATAGTATAGTATAGTATAGTATAGTATAGTATAGTATAGTATAGTATAGTATAGTATAGTATAGTATAGTATAGTATAGTATAGTATAGTATAGTATAGTATAGTATAGTATAGTATAGTATAGTATAGTATAGTATAGTATAGTATAGTATAGTATAGTATAGTATAGTATAGTATAGTATAGTATAGTATAGTATAGTACAACATAAGGTGTTATTTTGTGGCATAGAATAGCAATGTATGGCGTGGTACGGCATGAATAGTAACGCGTCGGGTATGATATGGGATAGCGCAGTACATTACGACAAGACATAACATAAAATAGTATCTTATATCTTACCTGATACATCTTAAATGCGGTTCCCCTCAAAGATTCGTTAGCTGAAACTTCAGGAGCGATAGGCTGCTTCTAATGAGGTCTTACCGAGCCAACGAAAAAGCATATCTCGAATATCGTCCCAAATGAAATAAAGGCACTCAGCTGACGAATAGCATAAACGAGAAATTCACCTAGGATTCAGTTGAGCTTTCAGCAACCTTAGGAGTGTTTAGGCAAGGCAAGAAAAATGAAGGTGCTTTTAAAACCTCCCCGTCTTTTTCTCGTCAGAGGAAAATACAACTTTATAGAAGTTTGGAATATCGTTACAAGTAAATGCTAGTTATGTTCCGAGGATACCAAAAGAAAATTTTAACTCTAGCGAACACTGAAGGTTACAATTTGTCAAATGCATTCTTCCACAGATAGGAGCAAATCTCTGGCGGATAGTGGTCAAGTGTATGATAAGATCGCTTTGCTGTGGAGAACAGGGACTTGCTCCAAATTTCCAGCTTATGATTAACGAAAATGTTTCGTCACGCAGTGGTGCCTCATCTCTCTCTCACACACACATGGACTATCCGGACTGAATAAGCATGTTCATCTCTTACGCCTGAGTGCCTACTTATCGTTCGTGGAATCCACAGTACAGGTGGTTTTAGCGAATCGACAACAGTCATGTGATCACGTCTGTACTTCTCAGATGAACATCAGAAATATGGATATTTCAAAACTTCGTGTGTTCCCAGCAATTCCACCGAGGCTAACAGTTTGTTTGTTGACAGAGCGTTTGTCAGCTATCACCTTGGTAATGTGTTGGAATATTGGTAGCTCGGGTGTGTTAGTTGGTAATTGATTAGATGGCTGTTGATCTGTTCGCCGAGCTTGGCCATTGGTTTGCAAACGTTTCGTCACCATTCGAAGAGACATCTTCAGTGCGCTGTTGATTGGGTAGCAATCTTAACTAATTCATTTAAAGGTTTTAAAGTTCGGGGAGCTTTTAGTGGAGAGCCCACTACTTATCACTTGTCACTTCGGTTTTCGTGTCAGAAAAGTATTCTGTCCTCTTGGGACCGCTTGTATGGTTAACCGGGATGCCCTTAATGGGTGTGGGAATCTTAACGAACAGCCCACTCAGAACTCAAAAATGTTCTAACAGCGGACTGTTCTTTTCCAAAGGATCTTGATGTGCTGTTGTTTTTAACCCACCCGTGGTATTTTAGTGTTTAGTCTTTTGTGAAATGGACGCCAGAATGATCATACCTAGATAGTGTACGGTCTAAGTGTTATATCTGCTGATTCGCCAGTCTGTGGTGTCTGCTGCTAACCCGCTCCAGTGCCTAGTGCCGGAGGAGAAAGACTCACAGAAGGGAACACAACAGCTATATTCCGAACGAGCGAGTGCGAGAGCAAAAGTTACAACGGCCCCACGCTATTTAAAGGGGACTTTCTGACATTGATTCAGGCTGTCTGATAGACGTTAGTGAACACCCGTCAGCATCGATCGTGCCTCTATGAAATGCCTGAACGCTGATCACATTCGGTCGTGCTTCTGTGGCGTGCATGAACACTCATCAGCTTTTGCTGAATTGATTGAATGATTGACTGGCCTGGATGCTTACCTGTTGAGATTTTGATGGAGCAGTAGGTTCTGGGGTTACCTTCAGGAATCTGACCTTCCTGATACTAAGAATAAACTGATTCGGAAGAACAAACCTGATGCGATCTATCGGATAGTAATAATCGTGACACTATGTTAAACTCTGCCTCCTATGAATGAAGTCGACTGTGTGGTATGCATTTCAAGAATTAGTCCACTTTTTCACTTTCACGTTAATAGCCCACAAAAACTGCTTACCGTGCAGTGGATGGCTCATTGTTGTGAACTAGGCCGTGGCTAGTATCTTCCTTTCTTATCTGATTCTGCAGTCACGTGAACCATTAAAAATCGGCTTCTTCAGGACTGTACTGTGCTCCCTCGATACTGGGCGTTTTGCGCATTCCCACGAACCACGAGTATATTTCGTATCCTCTATTTTATAAGCATAGAAACCCTACAAGCAGTTGACCGACATGGTGGACACTTGACTTTGAGTTGAAACAACCACCACACTCAATGTCTATAAAGTAAATCAGGCAAACTCTGCTTTTCCAATGCAATGCAGTTTGGTGTCGACCTTCTTCCCTACTTGGGACAGTACTTGAATGTATTGACCGAAAACTAATTCCCCAGTTTCCGGTCGCTTCGGCATCTTAGTTCAATGCCCCCATGTCTCCAACTTCCTCTAATATCGCGATACATGTATATCTCTGTAATGTACTACTCATAAGGTTGCTGAAAATCCGTCGACAGCCCACGACCAGTTTCGCCCTTTTTGGGGCCCATCAGGATTTTGTACTTTAAGACCCAGACCATTTCGCTAATAACTGCACACCGCCTCGTCTCATCTCGGCGGATCTAAGACCGCTCTCCACACGTTTGCAAGTTCTACCCCCTCTCTATTCCCGGTTAACATTTTTTTGCTCACAAAGCTTCTGTATGCTCTCCAGGTTGCAGCTGGTCCCCCTCAAACAGTATCGCTCACTTCTGATTCAATCTTAGGTCGTATATGTCTTCTGTATTTTTGTCAATTCTTGATGTTCTGGACTGCCAAACATATAGAAACGTAGCTCCACCAAAGTGTCCCACAGGTACAAAGGAGCTGATTACGTGTATTTCAGCCTTGCATTGAACGTGAACTGAAATGAAAAAATTAGAGTTCGGAAAGAGTTTGAGATCGCATTGCCTGAGAGTGAGGAGAGGAGATTGGCTGTCTACAGAGGTAACTACCGGATGACCTCTAACCGAACCAGAATGGAAAGGCAGCAGAGGGAGCACGTAAACATAACGCAACGCCTTGAGGGCCATACGTCACGACTTGTATCCAACACACTTCTTCACTCTCTTTAGGTTTGGCTTTTTGTGTAATTCAATAGTTGTTACTGTACTTGAGTTTAAATCGGTTGCTGAGGCGATAGAAGCCAAGAGCGAGAACAACGTGGCTTTCCATGTAACCATATCAGGATTCTACTCGCAACACTTGTAGGTTAAATCTCAAAATGTCCTATCATTGTCCATCTTGGTTTGTCCTGTGGGGACCAAGATGGCCCTGTTTATGAGGAAAGTTCAGTTAATCCTGGGACGAAAAAAGTAAGCATCGTTTGGCTGTGCGACGAAGTACGACGTTCTGTGTCTGGGTAAAACGAGCGAGCATTGTTCACACTGCCGACCAAGATTCTACCCAAAAATTAATTAGTTCACTAGTTCTACACGTCGGTGTAGAAGTTGTTGACTGTCATTCCATATGGCAGATGCCCTCTATCGATTCCGTCCACTGCATTTGAAAAGCCTGGTGGTTTATAACTAACACCGGTCGGTGTTATCTTCCCCATTTTTTCTTCAAACAGTCAAGGAATTGAGTGCTGTTCGCTCTTTTGGATGCTGTTAGGGTGTGGAAGTTTCGTCAACTGTGTTATTCTCTAAGAACGAACCTGCGGATGACGCCCTCATGGTAATCGGATAAAGTGCGCAGCCGGATAGATCGCTGAGCTGCCTCGGGTGGACACCAGACGGAAATACCGAAAATAGAGAATCAGTGCCAAATCCTGCGCCGATGCGTCTGTTGTATCAGTCCCCACATTTAAGTGCGCTGCCTCAAGCATACTTCCAGCTAGCTGAGTCAAAGAAGACGTTGCAATCTGCACCAGTAGCGTTAGAATAGTGCCTCCTCGACTGTCTTGTGGGGTAACGATGCGATTGGTCTAACGATCCGAACCCAGGTCTGTTGTTTACCACTGCGAGAACTGAACCCGCGGCCAGAAGACTCTGAAAAGTTGTGGCTACCAGTGTTTCCTAGTGAGTTCAACCAACCCCTGGACCACTTGAATTTGGTCGGGTTATTCAAACTTTGGAACCAGCGATGGTTTTTTCATATTGCTCTTTCCAA
>NW_008752062.1:76505-105256 GCF_000715545.1 Opisthorchis viverrini | reverse complement strand
ACCGCTTGCATCTGTGACCTTCACGAAGCCAATCATCGTAAGGTGAAATGTTTAACTAGATTTTGATTGGTCAGCTGACGAACATGCTGGTTTCAGTCAGTAGTGGATGAGAATGTGCCGCACCGTTCTTCAAAAAAAAAACTAAAACGTATGCGGTTTTCTACTGGCCTTCCACGTCGTGATTAACTAGAGCGGTGCTCAATAAAAGTGCCAACCAATGAGGCTTGTGACTCTAGTCAGCAGCGTGGTTCTAGTAATCCCTAGTCTTCCGCGTGTCGTGACCCCTGTCCGTATTTACGTAGTGTTCGGATATCTGTACACCTATGGTTGCTTTGATGCTATATTATTTCACCGTTCGAGTGAGAAAAGCTCACTATCGTTTGTCCTTCTGCGTGACCCAAATATGTGCGATGCTTTCAGTAATGGGACGAGTGTGTCCACCGTTTGCATACTCACCCACTCACCTTGAAGACCGACGACAATAGGCAAGTCGGTATCCTTTGAAGAGCTGCTGGTTCCCGACTGACTCACACCCGAAAGATAACCAAAACGCCTAATCTGTCGGTCGCAGGGTAAAAATCACCGGGTCAGTTCTAGGACTTGTAACTGGTAGCGTGCACTAGTCGCGTGAAGCTCGAGTAACGTTTTTAAGCTAACACAGGCAACACTTGGACTGGCATTGCTGGTTTCCCGACAATTGAGAGAACAAGTCGCAACGATGAGCAGTTTCATTCTTCCAGAATAAAAGGTGTCTGTGATACCGTGCCGTCTACCGGTGAACCATCCTTTAATGCAATCCACCCTCGATGAAGAATGATTTATCCGGCAGACAGCTGTCTTACTCAGTCCGGAGGGTGGGTCAGAACAATGAAGCGTGTGCTAAATGCTCAGGTTGTTTTTTTTATCAAGCGAGAATGTAGCACGACATCCTTTTGTTGAAAGGATGTTCATGAATGGAACCACTGTACAAACAGTTGGGGGAGGGTTAAGACAAGATCAACTGTTTCCATCCCTGATTTTGCTCCTTGCAGCAACGTTTGATTGTACAGAGGCTTCCACGTATTCGCACAATCAGAAGAATGCATCTCACGTTGCTTCAGGAAGTTGAACTTGCATCTGTCGTCGGAGCACACGTTTTTTCCGGCGCCGCGCCCTTCACTTTAACGTTCCACTCACCCTTGCGTTTGCCGACTTTCATCAGAACCATGAGAACGCTCACAGTAAAATCCTATTCCTATTCTATTAGTTTCAACAAGTCGTTCAACATTTTCAAAGATAACATCTATTTCAAGTAACCAGTGGACTAGTTAAGTTAATAGGTTAACGAAGGATAAACAGTGAACCTAAAATAGGACTGCTGGATTCGCATACCTAGTTTCGAGACCTTACCCATTCCAGAGTGAAAGCATTCCTCGATGTTCTCCCTTGGATTATCGTGTATAAATGAGTTTTATTCACTCCAACTCACGAATGCTGATTTGATTTGATTCGAGTTTTCCACATTCTTAATTCAGCCATTATCAGTGAGTTCAAACAAACACTGCTCACACAGCGTTATCCCACTTTCAGGTTATTTAACACCAGAACACGTTCCTTGTAGTTAAGTGAGGAAGCGAGCCCAAGGATCAGTGTCCTGTGTCAGCGACCAGAACCATAGGATTCAGTTTCTTCCCCCATTAGGGGGGCTATTAGATTTAACGAACGCACAGAACTGGTTAGAAATAGAACTGTCTGGTGGCGTCAGTAAAAAGAAACCTCCAAGTCCCTCCCCTAACCATTTTGCGAATGAAAGAGCCAGTACTGGTAAACTGAAGTCTGAATAACGTTCGTACATAACTTCGTTACCGTTCAGTCATCATCATCATCATCATCATCATCATCATTATCATCATCATCATCATCATCATCATTATCAGCTGTAATAACCGCGTACTCGTCGTACGGTGGTTGTAGCTGCCGCAGTTTCGTTCACCGATGATTTGGGAGGGGGCCTTATGTGGTTGCGCATTGCAGGTCGGAGATGATAAATTGGTGCATAAATCCAGCGCTGTCAGCGCGACTGGGCCATGTCTGACAATGTCTCTAGCCATTGATGTGGCCCGTCTCGGGGTCCCCATCCAGGAAGACGGTAATGGCTTTCACACTTCGCTCCCAAGTCGTCGTTTGACCGCCTCTGGCTCTCTTTTACTCTTCACGTGGTTGTGCAAAAAGAACCCTTCAATGCTGACTACATTATCTTTTCCACTGGACTTCGTGTTTAAGTGACCGGCTTAACTTAGTGGGAATGCCTGTTGGTTGTCCTTCCAATCAGAAGCCTTTAACTAAATTCATCCCTGGATATGATTAACTAAAGATTGCTGCAATATCCATGTGGAAAGGTTGATCAACTGGCAGATGCTTTTATGTCACATGTAAGATTGTGTACATACTTTAAATAAAGCAAATCGTTCAGTTTTAGCACCCTTTCGGTGCCCAACTGTCATGCCACCCGAAGGAAGCATGGGGACTGGGATACGGTCAGGTTGCCCAAACCTAGACAGGGGAAGTCGAGAGGCCAAGGTCGTATTCGAACCAGGACGTTCCGATCAGTAAATTCGCGCTCTAACGACTAAGCCATCCTGGTCAGCTCGGTCAGATGAATAAACCACTGTTTATAATACCGTTTATAATACTGTTTATAATACTGTGTATAATACCATAGTGTATACTCAGACTGGCCAATAGAACAGATTATCACACAGATAATTTTCGTGGATTGTAAACAGGTTTACAGTGAGCAGATCTCCGTGGAATTTTCATAAGCCTGGGAATTTCATCTGATTGGCTTTTAGACAACACGTCCACTCAACTTTCTTCTTCCGCCCGCACCAAGTATTGTGTTTTGAAAGCTCGTTGAAGCAGTTTCATAAATGTATACCGATCCCAAGGAGATGCTACTCCGGTAGTAACGGCGAGTTATTTATTTTAACATCAACCCCAGCCAGCTTCAGTATTACTCTCAAAGGCAGATCTTAGTCTTTTCTAGAAGAATGGCTGACAGCTGATACACATTAGAACCGCAATACGGTACTTACTTTGGGATGCCACTTTGAGGGAGAACAAAGATGTCTGCCGGAGAAAAATCATGACCAGGAGGTAGCCATTTCGTCTGACGGGCAGTCAAGGTCTGGTGAAAATTTGGTTCTATCCAGATAAGGTATGCACAAATGAGTCCTCTTCTCATATAATTAACAGTATTACTTTTATTTCTTCAGTTGTAACTTGATTATCACATCATTTTGTCTTTCTCCTGACTACGCAAGTAGCTTTTAGAAAGCCTCTACCTCTATTGTACGCGTTAGTTCTTTTACATCTGGTTTGGACAACTTTTACTTGGGTTCTGAGTGTTAACATTTGGATATCCCTTACTTGCTTGGAATTTTTCCCACAGTCCTCTCTTTCGGTTGTGTTTGTTGCCTTCTTCTGTCCACTCCAGAATATTCCAGAACACATATCCCTTCTGCTCCGTTCAGTCTAAATATGCGTGACATGTGGACTTTGCACCAGTACGTCCCATGTCATCTTGCGTTTTGAAATAAACTTTTTGTCACAACTGATAAGGTATGAATAAATCGTCTAACTGGCTCAAACAGAGAAAAAACGATACCGCCAGCTAGGAACCTGGTTGACCGAGGGAGTGCATAAATTCCAGATGAAATGAAATACCAAAATGTTTGGATGGATGGATGGATGGATGGATGGTTGGATGGATGGATGGATGGATGGATGGTTGGATGGATGGATGGATGGATGGATGGTTGGATGGATGGATGGATGGATGGATGGTTGGATGGATGGATGGATGGATGGATGGTTGGATGGATGGATGGATGGATGGATGGTTGGATGGATGGATGGATGGATGGATG
Organism: Opisthorchis viverrini; assembly: GCF_000715545.1. Classification (NCBI taxonomy): domain Eukaryota; kingdom Metazoa; phylum Platyhelminthes; class Trematoda; order Opisthorchiida; family Opisthorchiidae; genus Opisthorchis; species Opisthorchis viverrini. The sequence goes on along the minus strand of NW_008752062.1, from coordinate 101,348 downwards.
GTTGGATGGATGGATGGATGGATGGATGGTTGGATGGATGGATGGATGGATGGATGGTTGGATGGATGGATGGATGGATGGATGGTTGGATGGATGGATGGATGGATGGATGGTTGGATGGATGGATGGATGGATGGATGGTTGGATGGATGGATGGATGGATGGATGGTTGGATGGATGGATGGATGGATGGATGGTTGGATGGATGGATGGATGGATGGATGGTTGGATGGATGGATGGATGGATGGATGGTTGGATGGATGGATGGATGGATGGATGGTTGGATGGATGGATGGATGGATGGATGGTTGGATGGATGGATGGATGGATGGATGGGTGGTTGGATGGATGGATGGATGGATGGATGGGTGGTTGGATGGATGGATGGATGGATGGATGGGTGGTTGGATGGATGGATGGATGGATGGATGGGTGGTTGGATGGATGGATGGATGGATGGATGGGTGGTTGGATGGATGGATGGATGGATGGATGGGTGGTTGGATGGATGGATGGATGGATGGATGGGTGGTTGGATGGATGGATGGATGGATGGATGGGTGGTTGGATGGATGGATGGATGGATGGATGGATTGACGTCTTTTATAGGAATAACGATCCAATCTAGATCGCATAATCATCAGAAGCCTTTCAACTGCTGCCAACCTTGAAGATCTAATGCGTGCAAGCTTGGTGGGTGATTAGGTTGTTGGCAATGGATGAGTTTGCTTCGTACTGGTTGGATGAGTTCGTAGCGTATACGGAGGTCTGTTTTTCTCCTCTGTATAACTAGTCTGCCTTTAATACTCATTGTAAGTGGAAGAATCGAGGCAGTGTGACGTGGTCGATGGCAAAGGCCTATCTGTGGTCTCCGATGGCAACCAGAGTTGTGGTGGTGATGTGGTTCGGAGCCACCGTTATCCATCCTCGAACAACTAATTTCTGAATCTTAGTAGTGGGTATGTGAGCCCTTGGAAGCCCGAGGCTACAAACCGACAACTTTACTTGCATGTCAGACTTCCCAAAGAATTTCCCGGCTGCACATTTATTCTAATTGCTTTTCATTAAAGATGTGTAGTGTGTGTGAGCTAGGAACAGGCCTTAGATAGATCAGACCGATGGAAGCAACTTAAATACTACTGAAGGCGCGGTAACATTACTTGTGAGTAGTTTTCCCCGTTGAGATTCCTCGGACTGTGACAACGCAATTACCTACTGGACGGGACCATATGGTATCGCTGAGCATATTTGATCACACAATGTACAACAAATGGAATAAATTCTCGGTCCTGTCTGTTCGATGAATGAATCAGGAAACTTGACTTGGGGCAGTCAAATGATCGCGGATTACTCGTCATGATCATGTATAGGATAAGAATATTTCCCCTGAAATCCGACTAAAGTACTTTCTCTAATGAAGGCTTTCCATTTAAAGATGGAAAACATGGTCAGTTGGCTTTTTGCACCGTGGTAACTAGTGAAACCTGTTATCTAGAGCCTTGGGAGAACGGTTCATGTTCACTCACTTGCCGTCGTGGTTAGTGACTCGGCTTCGTGTGTGTGTGTGCCCGCGCAGTAATATTCTAGCAAACTATGCTTTTCATTCAACCAGGACCGACCTATCAGATAAACCAAGTTGAGTAAAGAGTAAAGTAGCTTGCCCATGGGACGGCACCTTCTTTCAATGAGGAGCTTCCACGTTACGTGTTTCATTTAGTCCATTTAGTACTTGCAGAACCATATTTTAGTCCTGCCAGAAAGTCAGGAGAAAGTCATGATTAATTATTGAGTAAAATTAATCGATTAAATGACAATCAAAAGCCCACTTTTTGGCAGTCTGTTTAGGGTTTATCTAGTATCTTTCATCTGTTACATATTACTGAAAAAGCCTATGAACATGTACATTTTCGTTGATGGCATATAGGACAATTCATTACTGATAAAATAACCGTTGTGCTGTTTACGACTATCTCTAAGTGCATTTTTCGAATCGGTTGAAAAGCAGTCTAACAATCTTGAAGTGGGACAACTTTTTCGAGAGCCGCTTTCAGTACAGCCAAGCACGTGACTAAGATGAATACATTCTCGACTAAACTAAGCCAGTTTAGGTTTCAGACATCCACTGGTGGTTTCAATCACATACCAGCCACAAACGACCCTTGGTAAAAATTTGACTAAACAATGGGCCATCATAGCAGCTAACCGTGCTTAGTCATCATTGGTTGCTTTAGATGACTAATTCTATCGGACAAACAAGTGTTCTGCGACATGCCTCCAAGACTGTCGCGTAGTCAACCGCCGGCGGATTATTTATCACGAAGACCCCATAGACTCGTTTTTTGGTGTCATATTTGGCGGCACTGTGAAAACATCGCTGTTTAGTGATCAATTTTAAAAAGAAAATGTCTTTACAAGCTAGAGACCCCAAAGTGATTTTGGAGGTTCTGAGATTCAAGGTCACGCGTGTTCACCGAGACATAATAATCTGTCAATGATTAGGCTGGCTTAGAAGTCATTAGTGACTTTCAAAGCACGTGAAAAACCAAAAAAGAAACAACGCAAACTGGTTCAGACACATCATTGGTATATTTGATCGGATTTGGACCGGGAAGCTTGGCCCACACGAAGCGAATGACAGAACCATAACTTGGAATTTGATGTCCACGCATTTGCGTTCAGCCCATCCTGCCAATCAGTTGCGACAAAGCACACTAGTTCCAGTTATTGCGTGAGAACTGGACAGCCTGATGTTACGTGACGCAACATGGAAACAAATTGGCGACGGGCATAGCTATCAGTCAGTGCGTGGGAAAACAACTGATGACGGTGCTTTCACCAAGTGACCTCACCGGTAGCCGTTAGCTACTGTCATATGTTACAAGGGAAACATGATAGCTTCCCTGATGTGTAGTGGGAGGCTGAGTAATCAGACAATTGAATTACGCCATATCTGAAGCATATTAAAATAGTTGCAACGATTAAGTACACGCCGGGTTTGTAGGGGACTGGCATATCAACATCTTTAAAGAAACAAGCGAAAACGGTTTTTTTCTAGCAGTCAGGTAAGCGCAGCCCCAAGAAGGGCGAAATCGGTCGTGGGCTGTTGAAGAGTTTTTGGTAACCTTGTGAGTAGTCTCCTCTATGAAAATACTCACAAGGTTGTTGAACACTCTTTGGTACATGAAACACGAGGCGGCCTTTGTGCAGCACATTCAGTTGTGGAATATCATCAACACAGAAGATTCTCGTGAAAACCAAAACGATTTGCAAATGAGTGTATTTGTCGAATAGTCATCGCGTTTTTTCGTTTGAATGCTGAACAATAAGGAAGTGTTTCACATAAAGTCCCGACGCTCTCTGCTGGTTACTTGGTGCAGAATCCCAGTTCGATTTGTTGTCTGATCGGGCAAAACGTAAGTTTCTGCCTGAAAATCACACACGCCTTGTCTGGAGCACACTAGAAGACCAGATGCTCCTTTGATGAGAAAACCTGAACATCTGTGGTTGATTTTATTCCCCCCCCCCACAAAATGACTGCCGTTTTCTCCGCATGGTTATTGTTAGACCTAGTTTTTTTCCGCAAATTATACTTCCGTCCAATTGATGTGGTCACTGAAATAGCCTTTATAGTAAAGGCTATTTGTAAAGTAAAGGTTATTAGTAAAGTAAATTATCGAAAACCTTTGTGACACGCTGAACCACATCCGTGCATTGCTCCCCTCAGCTTTATCCTACACCAGGATAAGGGAAAGTTACATTCAGCTTGTGGAGACTTCAGGCAGTTACTGTTTCGACGTAGGTGATATGTAGTCAGCATAAGTTTAAGTAATTATGACGGCGATTTCTCTGAGCGTCCGGCAAAACTGTTGTTATTTTGTCTCCAAAGCCTTACAAGAATTCTCCAATAACGAACTGTCTCAGCTGCTGACTTGCTTGTTCTTCAAGATTAATCCAACTTTAGAGGTGCCAGACAGAGTTTGTGTTTCCTGTAAAGGACAAGGTGATAAGGTCGAGGGAACAAAAAGTGATATGAGAAGAGTTCTTCAAAAAGAAAGCAAATCCACCGATATACTTGTAACAACTAAGGTTAGGGTTCTGGTTGGCAAACACCAGCTAAGCAGTTACAATCTTCGACTTCCATTAGACGCAAGGCGAAGCTTCGGGAAGACCACAGACTACTCGCATACCTCATCAGTAGTATCCGCCGTTACACTGACGAAAGGACGAAGGCCTTCGCTGGAGAGTTTTTTACTAGAAAATGCCAACTGACCGGTTACAGACCATTGGACAGGGAAGTAAGACTCTCTTTTGCATCTTAATTACGAAAACTGGACATCCATCTTCTCCTGAACGCGTCTTCTTAAATCTCCTGGATATTCATTGACTCCAGTCATTCATCGCTCAAATTCAAGCAAGTGTTACAAAGCGACTCCTCAAATTTCGCAACAGATCTCCCCTTTTCAAGAGACGCAGAGCGTAATCCCACGAACAACACATACTACTCGCATGCATCCCATCAGTAGTACCACCGTTACATTGGTGAACACCAAATTAATAACAGTGGGCAATTGACCACAAAACAATCGGCAAACAGCTAACAAGAGAGGACTAATACACAATATTACTCAGTTTGATTCAGTAGCGGAGCAGATAATCAATTCATGTGGTCTTTACGAGCAATACTGCAACTGATTGCACTTTTCACCTCCGTGTAGGTCTGTGATGTCACAGCCTCTGTCATGGAAAGACCGTCTGTTTGCAGCTGTTTACCCCTTTTCGGAGGCTGGTTCACGTGACTGAGGTGGAAAAGATTGAAAGGTGAATTCGATATGCGTGACAACAAGTAGTGCGGTGACCTGGTTTGCACCGAACGGTCGAAGCACATGATGGACAGTTTAACTCCTGTCATATCGGGTGACAGTTTACCGACAGAATCTCGATAAATTACATGTTAATATGCAACGGCATGTGATATCCAAATCCCAGTTCGGGTGTCTGTCGATATACTCCAAAAGGTATTGCCGGTGTGTTTAACCCATTTTTTGAAGACCCAGTTCTGTTCTGCCCCGTGTATGAATCTTGAGCTGGTGTCCAAAATCCTGGAGGAAAAAAATGAACATGCATTACAAACAAACCATTTGGTCTATATACATCGTAAGTTGAAAGCTGCCGCTCGGATCAGCACACTCATAGCACGCATTTACAAACGATACGTTGAGTTTGAATACATGTACACGGCCGACTATAGCCTACATTTTTTATAGCATAGCATCAGCCCTGGATGTTTTTGATCTTAGTAATACAGTATTGTATGACAGTCCCAGATCAAGTCAGAGAGTATATTGTTTTTAGTTTAAAGTGAATCCGATCCGGTTCGTTTAACGTTTGTGTCAACAGTCAGGTAGAAAGCACTGTCTCCAAATTTTTTACCCTTCTATGTGCGCAGAGACCACAGAGGACACGTGACAATCAGCTGGTGTTTTGCATAACATCCAAGCTACTTGGAGAAGGGTCCTGACTATCTTTGTCGCATAGGTTCTACTCGCGAATATTCCGGCCAGAAAAATGTGTCTCTGATCTATCACTGATTTTTCCGCTAAACAACAGTTAAGCGAGACATGTGACATTTTTTCGGTTAAACGATACACGGTTAATAGAAGAAGCTTCATTGACAAATAGGCTGTGAGGGCACGTGATAACCAGCACAGAAGGAAAGTTTAATCAGTTATGTTGTGGTCGCAGGCCTGAAAACTGTCAAAGACCTCTTAGGTTGCTGAAAACTGCTTGAAGGTTCTCGACTGGTTTCGCCCTTATTGGATTCCATTGGGCAAGAGCAAATCTTTGACTGTATTACCCATAGACATTGTATTGTTACGTCTCCAGCAACGTGTCAACTGAAACCTGAGGCGACTTTGTGTCGCGGATTCAGTTGAGAAAAAACATCACAGAGCAGAGATTTAGCTGGGCTTATTTGGATCTTTTTTATAGAGGAACAAGTTGGTAGCTCAGGTAGCGTAGATGGTTGTCGTTGGCTTGTTCGCTGAGCTGGGCAATTTGATTGCAAACGTTTCATCACCAATCGAGGTGACATCATCAGTGCGCTATTGGGGAGAGTAGTGGTGCGTAGCGGTGGGCTAGCGATTAGTTGGATCTCCTGTCAAAATGAAATTTGCGGGAAAAACAGTGTATCTGGTGGATTCTGTCTAATTTGGGTTCAAATTGGACATGCGGGTGTTACGTCCCCACAATTTCCACGTACGACCTGAATCAGAAGATAACCTAGAGCAGCATATTCAATTGAAGGAGACCATTGTGAACAAAAATTCAGCTGGATACCATTGATAAACCTCTCGAAACCAATGAGAATAGTTAGCGTTGATCATTCACCTTGTTACAGCAACTCGGTTACAAGCCGTTTCAAAAGCTATGCAGCACATGGTCTGTTCCTTGAAAGGATAGGAAAATTTACTGTTTCTGAAAATGTTTTAGTCCCATTAATAATTTAACATAATGCGCTCTAGCTTTGCTTGTTATCCAACCTTGGTCAGACCGGTTGGAGCCTGGCATTCGAGGTCGCTCATTTCCTCTAACGTCCCCCACTTCTGCTCAGCGTCCATCCTATGTTTATCATTGTTTCTGTTGCAGGTTTGGTCGAACGGGAGGTGGAAACCATAGCCAAAGACACAGGAAAGAACGTGATGCATGCAAAGACGGGTAAGTAGACGTACGGCCGCCAGGCCAGCGTCCTTTGCCGACATAATATAATCCTGCATCAGTCTACTTGTGTGCGTATCAGTAGTTCAAAATATTAGTAGTGGCTAGACGAGGTGTGTTGCCCCGACAGCACTTTCGCTACTCCTCTGAGGTCATTATACACTGCTCAACATGCTCTAATAGATGCGGCAACACAAAAAGTTTCTACCTGTCTGTCGTTCTTGTGAGATATGGTGACGGGAAATCATTTTGACTGCTAAGGGATATCACTGATGGGCTCACATCCGATCAGCTTGGAATATGTCACTTGAAAGGTGTAGCGGGATAACAGATCAAACAATATGTTGAGAAGCCACTCACAATACCGTGACGGATCAATGGGTGTTGGCCGTTCGCTGGATGTCTCCTTTCGAAATTGTGTGCGGCCGTTTGACTCACAGATCGTTTTCCATTTTAGAATGAGGAATCGCTGCATGTTTTAGCATACTAGTGACTCTCATCACATCATTTTGGAGTACAGTCATAAACCGTGGAACCTCCATGGTGAATCTGGGAAATAATGCAGTAACCATCGGGCGGCACTAACAAAGACGATGGCTTGTGAGCAACCTGAGTGCCAGTTCCGTCTATTGGTCTTTAAGAGTCATTCGCTGGGGACCATTTTCTCTTGATTTGCTGGTCCATACAACAGTAAAGAAGCTTGGCTGAATGTTTCCTCTAAAGTTTTTAGATCCGAATGTGGCAAATATTTTAGTTCAGCACCCTACCATCACAATATCCAGAGAGACCTCTGGATCTGGCGCTCATCTGATCTGAGCATATCCCGCCAAACAAGCACCTTTAATAACTGTTAGTGCGGTCCAAACACCTAAGTTACCTTGCTTCCAAATTCCATCGCTGGGTCTTGGTTACCCTAATTAAACGCATATGGCAACGGACGTTCCCGGTTTTGCGAGATCCATTGGTTGCCTGAGAAGGTTAACAGCTTTCACACCAAAACGTGCCGCATGTCTCAAATGGACCAATAGAAAAACGCGATGGAAAAATCGAACGGCTGAGCCATCCGAAGGATTCCATGGCTAATCCAATCAACCAATCAAAACTGTGAGTCAAAATCTCCGCAAATTATGGCGTCCTACACATTGGTCAGATGCGAAAGTCGCAGGACACAGTGTAACAGATATCTAAGTTGAATAGTTAGGCAACGAGAGGACCAGGCTAACCGTCGGTAAACCAACCTACAAATGTAGGCTACATGAGAAGAAGGAACACGACCAAAAGCATTGCGACAATGTCTCTTCGAATAGTGACGAAAGTCGTCATCATCTTCTTCTGCTGTAAAAACAGCGTGCACATACAGTGTCCATAGCTGCCACAGCTTTGTTCACCGATGATCTGGAGACATCGGGGTTGTTAACAACTCATTGAAGGTGGTGACTGATACAACTGACGCATGATTTCAAGAGTGAACTTTTCAGCTCGGATGCATGCGCCACTCTGGATCGTGTCTCTCAATGTCTCTTACCATCGGTGTGTGCCGTCGCGGAGTCCCTATCCAGGGAGAGAACAATCGCCAACACAGATAAGTTTACCGAGAACAGCGCTGTTTTCCGTGTCCATTCAGAGTGCTGGAAGCCGAGCGGTGGGCAACCTCTGACTTGGAAGATGAATAAGAAAGATATCACGAAGCTTTTGGGTACTGTCGGTTCTACTGGTATTCTAGGACCAAGATCGCATGATCCCCACTGCATCTGGTTGTAGAGACTGCCGCTCGATGTCAGTGGCATTCATGTTGACAGTTTCATCCAGATTGCGTAAGTGAGTATCTGGAATTATGGGAATTTCGGAATGATTGTGGTAGGCAAGCACCAGGTCTCTTCCTTGTCCAGTTGTATTCATTTTTCTTCACAATAGAGCATTCAAATAAATTATAGTAAGAAAGTTGAAACAGGGATGATTCCTGAAAATTGAGAACGTTTGTTTTTTTTTTCGGAATCGCATCGAGATATGATTGATGTCGTTAATCGTATCTAAACCGAGTCAGTCACGGTTCTTCATTTCCCCGGAGAGAATTCCACAATAATCTGTAAAATGGGGATATGTAGTGCAAAAAACCCTAGAATCCTGCAGCACGCTGTATGCGCTAACGTGTTTGTTCCATTTCCAATTCCTCTCGGGGTTTTAATTGACATGCTAAGTACATAAGTCTTTTCTGGAATTCTTCTAAGTTGGTCCCGACGATTCTTTCTCATTCATTACGGACAAAAAATTCTAGTTTTGCAACTCCGTCCGCATTCAATCGGTAACCGTTGCGTGGGAAGTCCAAGCAGGTCTTCAAAAAGGCCAGATATTTGTTTGCGTGTTCAAATCCACAGATTAAAATAGACCAATCCCTGGCGTTAGTCCGGAAAGTTGATCGATCTGTGCTTGCCTTTTAGAAGAAGCCAACTTCCACAAACGAAGAACCAGCGAGCAGTGGTGCTCGAACACCCCGGCTGGATGTTCTCTCATCCATCTCCATAGGTTCATGAGACTAACTGGTAGACATTTGATTTTTCTGTTCGTTTTACACGTTCACGGAAGGCAATTCGACGTGTTTAGGCGCTGAATAGACAAAAGCAATTCTCTTATCTGGGCGATATCTCAGAATATTTGCCTTATCAGTTAGTCGGTTCTTCCTTCACAAAGATTTCAGTCAGAAAATATGTTGGGTACTTATTGATTAAGCTATTTGTCGAAACACCGGGAGTGGTAGTTTGACTTGACAGTGAGTTTCTTCGGATGCAAACGTAAGTTGATCTAAACTTACCTGTGGAAGACTTCATAAGGAAACTGAACAGTGATGGTCATACCTGATCTTATGAGAAAATTGGGAGTGGGGTCTTGGCTTGAATCGCTACTCTTCGTGTAGGGGTTGTATCCTGATCAACGTTACTTCACTGACGCCGGTCGCTGATATGTGTTGAGAAAGAGGCTTCAAATGAACTGTGTGAGCGATCAGTGCTTGGTTGACCTGACAAGCTGTACAATTCAGACTGAACCGGAATTCCTGTGGTCGCCGGGAACAGAAGTCACTAACCAGCTGGAAATTGGAAGTGTGCGGTGATCACCCCTGAGGCGCCTTCCTTAAGGACACCGCCAGTCGGACGCCTTTACGTGTTCGGTTGGTTAACACATCTGTGGTTGTTGGCCCCTCTTTCAGTAAATCGCTTCCAGCTGGCTCTGCTCTGTCTTGCAGTTGGCGAGAAATCTATCGTCTGCGTACTATGGTTTTGCAATAGGCTGTCTACCTTGAAGCCATACAGAAATATCAAACCTGTGAGATATCTGGGATGGGGCTCCATTCCTTCTGACTTCATGGGTCACTAATAGTCTGTAGTGAGTGTTACTCACAGGATCGAAAATAAACGGATCGTAGGCGCAGTGGTGAAAATTCGGATATCATCAGAGTACTGTTTGTGGAGACAAAAAACCAAGATATTACCACAGAGTTGTTTCTCAATTTTTGCGAGGAAGATACCACCTGTCTGTCTAAACACAACAGACTTTCCATAACAAAGTTATCCATACACAAATGGGCATTTCCTTTAAAATAAAAACGATTTTTTATATAGGAAAATATGAGGTCGTTTAGAAATTCACACGCCGGATGTAGTGACACATTAGGTCCGGTCATTTTTGTCACAAGAGTTAGCGAATGTCTAACCTGGTGGATTTTTTGGCGAAGCACGCTGTTGTAATGTCCAGATACCTGTACGGTAAACCGAGACACTGGAATTCATTTGTCACCTGCCTTTTGGCTAGATATTTCCAATTCGTCTTCCTGGATCTTAGCTAAATGATTCTTCCTCTTAAGGGAGCTTATGCCTAACCCGTCATCCGGGTGTTATAGCTGATGTAAGCTTGCTAGTGCTCATCTATCGAATATAAACAGTGTTGGGTGCGTTTATTGGTTGTTGATCAGGTGACTATCAATCTGTTCAGCAATCTCGAGGGTCGGGACAATAGTCACTTGACATTGTTGAATACCGATAATCAAGACCTAGCATAATATACCTATCAATTTGGCTTTAACCTGACCCTTTTGTCATCCGCAGACAACGCTCTTTCCAGTTCTCAACAAATACTCTCCTTTGCACACGAATTTGGTTGTGGCAGTAGACTCAACTGAATTCCGCTGAATCTCTCGTTAAAGATGATCCGCACATTCAGTTGAAGCAATTCAACTGACCCCAATTTGCCCCAAGTAGTGCTAAATCAGTCGTGGGCCGTCCGGGGGTTTTCAGCGACCTTATGAGTAGTGTTAACGCTCGACATTTTACTCAGCCCTTCGTTAAAGTTTTGTAGGTGGTTCTAACTTTGTAGATTGACCATTTTCCCCAAGGTATGATAAAATGTAAAACAGGTGCATGTGATTCCGCAAATTCCACTGTCACAAGGTTGTGGACAAACTCCGATGATGCTGTGGGAATCTTGGGATGACTTTTGAGCATGTTAGCATGTGTTTGTAGTGAAAATCAAACTTTTCGACGTCCTTCACGGATAGATATGAGCCGCGTCAATGGCAAAAGGCACCGGACTAACTGTGAGTCACCAGCTACGCAACAGTCTCTGAAACCGTTCCCATCGTTGACCATTCCCAGGCATTTGCAACTGAGTTGGGCAGCTGTATTTTACGAAGCACTGTCAATCAAAATATAGTAACCAATCGTAGATGCACAGAGCTTATTGATTTGAATCGTTTATCTACCTTGAAACTGACACTGCCCACCGCTTTCCCCATAAGACCCCGTCTGACGATCAGCGTATGCTGTCAAACGCCGAGTCTCAAAATTTGTTCTTCTAACCGCTCTGTGCCTCACCCCCTATTGTTTGGGCCGTATTCCCTCTAATCTGGCGCCACTGTGCCTTCACATGGTGCGTTTTTAACAAACTGCCTATACGAGATCGCAAGACACTGGCGTTCCAGTTAGTTGTGAGCTAGTTACTATTTAGTTGTCGTTTCCTGAATCAAACACTCATATCAAGTGAGTAGTCCAGTCCAACCGTCAAATGTATGCTACTTATTGACTTCAGAAGGTGTTAAAAAACGGGATTAATAGCTTACTTATATTCTAAACGTACATCTTCATACAAATCACACATAACCCATGCTCCAGACTTAATAAAGAAACCAGAAAGACAGAATAGAGGGAGTTATAACAAACTAAGCATCTTGATACGAGGTTAAGGAAAAGTTACCTAATCTGTTCTTCTAGGTGATGAGTATTCACTTGGCGTGGGCATAAAGGGTTTACAGTCTGTATGAATGGGAGCACATTTTTTCTTTAAGAAATAACTAGAGAGAACTCCCCAAAGGTTGATCCAATTTCAGTCCGGTAGGATGTACGTTAGTGGCTTCACAAACGCCCTCAATTTCCGAATGGTATCAGGCTCACAAGCCTATCACGAAAGATGAAAATTCTAAAGTCTCGTCACACACTCTGAGCACATTCTGACACAAGAAAACACCGGTAAGCCGAAGTGGCGTGAAATTTGTGCGCGTTTTGAATGCAACTACTCATGAGTAGCCATACAAGCTTTCTTCCCCAACTCCATCTGGTCGCATATCGTTACAGATACCCATTCACACAAGTTTCTTAATAAAAGCATCGCATGTGTTAGCTACCCTTATGAGCAGTTTGTCGCGATTGCCACACCTTCGGTGCGTGTTAACTCGAAACAGATGTTCAAAATTTCAACGAACGGATCGTAAGACGTATTCGTCGTGACGTCACACCTGGTCACTCCTAATTGACACCAGAATATTTGTTTTACAAACAGATCTCGTTTTAGAATAAACACTAGTTTAAAAGCGCTAACGATATTTTCTATACGCCTCCTTCCTGTTATATTCTTTTGCGGTTTCTAGGCGCACAAATTTATGTCGAATCCATAAACGACTAAGATTTTTGTGAGTCCTGAAGTTCTCCTCTAGTCAAGGTATCCAATGTCCGTGCTGATTGTCGCTAAGCTGAAGTTCAAGAAGGTGAGAAGCAAGGTTAACTAGAAACTGTTCAGATAGAGTGAATTTTTTGGTGAAATAAAGAGGAATAGGTTCACAGCCGCACACGAGAACGGTTGCGTGAAACGCCCTACAGCCCCGTCTGACTTTGGACAGTTATATCAGGCGCCCGTAGACTTCTGCGATCAAAGGACATCTGTGAAGCCCAAAGCAGGTTGGGCGGCAGTACAGCCAGTTTGGCTGAGGTAGGCACACTTAGAGACGTGTGACATATCCAACTCGATTCCACTGGCCCATCACTGGAGACCATCTTCCCAGGTCCCTCTCCCTCTGAACCCTAAGAAAGCGAATGTATTTGTTTGTCTTACATTCCCGTAGGATGGGTGGATCCAAGTATTTGAACAAGTCCATTTAGGCAGCTACTTTTTTATCATGGCGTGTATAGAAATCCCTTCAATCGGTTTCTTTACTGAGGGGCATTGTCCCGCAGACAGTTCAATCGAGCGAACAGACTAAATTGACGGATATGATCTGCAGTCACGTTAGCACAAAGATCGAATATTGAGGTTTATCCACTAGGCATCCGTTCAGGATACCTGAACTTGTCTCAGGATGCATTCGTTTATGGTAGCTGAACGAAGCTCCCCACAGTTCTCGATGATTTCAGATCTTCGTGATCAAACTTCGAAATCATTTCGGTTAATGGTTCACACGGTCTCTCATGTGAAGCAAGATGACAAAAGTTGACCCAGAATTGAATCAGTCGCTGCACTTTCGAGTAGAGTTTGGAACAGCCACAACCCAAGATGAAGCGATTAACTCACCGAAGTCAAACAGACAAATGTCCTATGACCAATGAGCAAATGAGATGGATTGGCAATTTTCAAAGAGAGTCTAAATCTCAGACGCTCCGAAAAGCTCTTTGGCCAACTGTTCCACGCATTAGAATGTCTGATCATTCCATACACGTTTTATTCGTCAAGACTGAATAGTTACAAAAATGATAATTTCATAAACAATTGCTCCAAGCTCACCCTGTTCTCAACTCACAAGTTGCATTCTCTCCTGGCCAGTTAATCCTGATCAAGTTGGATGCCTCATTCACTTTATACGCAAGCATCTCTAGGAATGACAAATGAGCAAATGAGATGGATTGGCAATTTTCAAAGAGAGTCTAAATCTCAGACGCTCCGAAAAGCTCTTTGGCCAACTGTTCCACGCATTAGAATGTCTGATCATTCCATACACGTTTTAGTCGTTAAGATTGAATAGTTACAAAAATAATAATTTCATAAACAATTGCTCCAAACTCACCCTTTATTTGAACTCACAAGTTGCATTCTGTCCTGGCCAGGTAATCCTGATCAAGTTGGATGCCTCCTTCACTTTATACGCAAACATCTCTAGGGCGAGATAAGTACTCGGGGTGATGTTACGATTATGGTAGGATTCAAGGGGTCGACTGGAATCGTCCCTCTTAAGCGGAAAGCTACCAGTGCTGGAACCACGCATGAGAATATGTCAAGGACGAGCGGTCCTATGTCGTATGCACGCATTTCTGACGGCTGTCACCAATGAAATGACCTCTATACTCTTCATCACAAGTGGTCTCAACATTCGAAAAAATTACCACGGCTGGAGTTAAACACGGATTGCGACCCTAACAGCGAAAACTTACCATGGCGGCATCTGTGGCGCAATCGAACTGCTTCGTTTGATGTCCTGATGTAAATATTTTCTTCTGTTTCTCCTTCAAAGTGATGAGAATTCCGGTTCGGTTGACCAGTGGCACTTCAGCCAACGCGTCCAATTTTGTAGTCCAGTGGATTGTCCAAGTGCCGAGTAGATCCATGCATTCGACGATGAGCAGGTCACTGCAAAGTGTGGTATTTGAATGGACTATTAATACAGGACTATCACAGGAATACAAAATGAGTTTCATCCAGTCGCAGCCAGCGGATTTACCGAAGACCACCGTTATCGCCGGAGGCCGAACGGCCACTTGAGTTACCGTACGGTTGACCACTATGGCATCCCGAGACCTCACGAGTTGGTTTGCTTAGACGGAAATTCTAATCTGGAATATTTCAAGGAGCTGTATGGGACACACGGTAGTCACGGTCTCCTAAGCCTCCTGTAACATACAACCGAACCAGTCATGAACCCCATCGCAACAAAGTTAATCAAGTGCTAGTGTTGTATCGTACGACAACCCAACTTGTGGAGAATCTGCACCGTTAGTCGCAACAGTGAGGTACACAAACTAACGAGACTGTAAGGTTGAAGAAATAAGACCACACCTCGAAGGCCAGGGTCAAACCACCAAATCAGCTGGTCGATGATATCCTCTCTGTAAAGTCCACCAAAAGGGATGACAAATTCTAAGGGTCTTTGGAGTCGCCGACGCGTCAGAATATCTGGAACAAAGGAGCGGTATACGAAGAGAAACTAACGTGATGAGGTAGTGGTGGTGAGAAGCGGAAGGTGAGATCCGATGTACCTATAAAGCACGGGTTTTGGATAATCCAACATTTACCTGTCTTCAAAAATCAACTTTGAGGCGAGATGGCTCAGTGGTTAGAGAGAGAATTTACGGACCGCAAGGTCCGCGGTTCAAACTCGACCTCGGCATCCCGACTTCCCCTGTCTAGGCTTGGGCAAACTGGTAGTATTCCAGCCCTCGTGCAACCTTCGGGTAGCATGGCAGCTTGGCACCGGAAGGTGCGACAGCAGCCGAACGATCTCATTTGTTTTCATGTATGATATTTTCGCAAGTGAATTTGTCGGAAACCATTCATTTGCTTTGTCTTTTTGTTTTTATGACTCCTAAATGAACCACTGCAGTATGTATGTCTTCGAGGGTTTATTCTGAGCACTATCAAGTAAACAAACTTTCCTTTACACACCACCACCAACTTTACTTTATTAGCCACGCACTCGTTCACCTCAGATTATCAAACTACCGTTCAGTTTATTCAAACCCGGTTTGTTTCCAGTTTGTCCAGCAGTTCAGTTGTGCTCTGCAACTTAGGTTGTTGTTTAGACGCAACATACTACTCATAAGGTTGCTAAAATCTCTTTAAAAACCCACGACCGGTTTCACTCCCCTTGAAGCTCCTTAGGTAGGGGCACTCCCGGAATTTCCGTCAACCTTTTGTTGTGGCTGAAGCAAAATTGCATGAAACTCGAGTATCAAGTTTACCTGCTTATCAGTTTGATTTTGACGGGGGAACGACTGAAGTTTTTCTACGACTGCGTGTGCTGCACCAGATCGCCTCATGTACGATGTGAAAAATATCACAGACCAGTGATTCAGTTAAGTTCCCCATGAAGACCAAACTGAAATGAAACTGAGCGTATTTGTCAAGTTTCGTGCGATGTCGGTTCAGGGAAACTTGGGGACGGCGTCCAGTTGAGACTGCCGAAGTGCAAACTGGTTGCGAAACTGGTTGTGGGCTGTCGAAGTGTTTCAGCAACCTTGTGTTACACCTGTACAGTGCATTGCAATACTGGCGTATCGTACGAACTGACACAAAAGGGGCGGCCTGGTACAGCACATTCAGCTGGGGAAGAAGAGAACAAACAGGAGATTCAGTTCAGTCTTCTGCGAGAGACAAATCGGTATGCAAATGAGCGTATTTCACTGGGATACTTGCTACTCAGGTTTGTAAAAATTCAAATTTATCATTTTCAAAATACGTCATGAGTAAATCGCCCGACCGTTTATCTATCTATCTATCTATCTATCTATCTATCTATCTATCTATCTATCTATCTATCTATCTATCTATCTATCTATCTATCTATCTATCTATCTATCTATCTATCTATCTATCTATCTATCTATCTATCTATCTATCTATCTATCTATCTATCTATCTATCTATCTATCTATCTATCTATCTATCTATCTATCTATCTATCTATCTATCTATCTATCTATCTATCTATCTATCTATCTATCTATCTATCTATCTATCTATCTATCTATCTATCTATCTATCTATCTATCTATCTATCTATCTATCTATCTATCTATCTATCTATCTATCTATCTATCTATCTATCTATCTATCTATCTATCTATCTATCTATCTATCTATCTATCTATCTATCTATCTATCTATCTATCTATCTATCTATCTATCTATCTATCTATCTATCTATCTATCTATCTATCTATCTATCTATCTATCTATCTATCTATCTATCTATCTATCTATCTATCTATCTATCTATCTATCTATCTATCTATCTATCTATCTATCTATCTATCTATCTATCTATCTATCTATCTATCTATCTATCTATCTATCTATCTATCTATCTATCTATCTATCTATCTATCTATCTATCTATCTATCTATCTATCTATCTATCTATCTATCTATCTATCTATCTATCTATCTA
Source organism: Opisthorchis viverrini (assembly GCF_000715545.1). Lineage (NCBI taxonomy): Eukaryota > Metazoa > Platyhelminthes > Trematoda > Opisthorchiida > Opisthorchiidae > Opisthorchis > Opisthorchis viverrini. The sequence continues at coordinate 84,219 of NW_008752062.1, read as the reverse complement.
TCTATCTATCTATCTATCTATCTATCTATCTATCTGTCTGTCTATCTACTTATCTATAGCTATCCCAGTTAGTTTCGCCACAACATATCTCAATTCAAGAAAGTCAGACAACCATTGTTCCACGCAGTTTTACTATTAGAAAACTTTAACAAACTGATCTTTTGCTCGTTGTTTTTAAACAAACTGTGTGGGATAAAATCTAGTGGATGAAACTCCAGACCAGCACATGTCCCAGTATGATCCCATCAATCTTTTTGAAGCAAATTCACACTTCGATGGATGATTATTAGACATCTTCCACAGCTAGGGTAGCGCAACGCATGAGCCCCTGTTTTAAAATTTTGCCATTTTAAGCAATAAATCGAGTCTATTTTCGACATGTGATGGTCTCCCTGTGTGAAATTTTTCCACAAACTCCTTTTGTAAGTTGGATGCTTTCGCACCGGAATAATTCGTTTGTCTAACCCACCATAAATGTGCAAAATGCATACCAAAAACTCACCCTGCCCGACTCGGCTATCTTCATAAGTTCCTTCGTGAAGGCGCTGGCATTTTTATCCACTCTTCTAGACACCCCGACAACAAGAAAAGCTAACTACTACATTCACCATTGAACGGTTGACCTTTGCAATCATGTGATGCGCTGGCGGGTACAACGAATGTTTGCTCCCCTACAAGTTTAAATAATAGGGCTCCGGGAATAAACCCAGATATAACTCCATTTATACACAAAGTGGCCTTCAGCTAGGATATAAGGTTGAAAACTCAGAGACCAGGTCAGCCTGATGTATTCCAAGAAGTGTAAAACTGGTAGTGGATTGCTGAAGGAACTTTAGTTACAAGTCCAAACAACTTCCGTTAGGGAATTCACTTCAAATTTTCAGTATCACTCTAACCGAAACACGAAATAGTTTTTGTATAGCACATTCGTTTTAAGGGCAGTATAATCGGTAGATTTAGTTAGGTCCCTCGTTAATACCTACTTATTTAGAGAGTGAGTAGTTAGTTTCACAAAGCAGGGGAGTTGTTCATCTGAATATAAGGCATTCCAACCAGCAGAAACGAATTGTATACTCATAAGTTGGAGTTTTGCTGAACCCAGTGCAGTTTTGAATGAGTTGTCGTACCAGAAATAAGCCAAGTAAATGTTAGAACCCACGAAAAGGGTTCTTACATGCCATCACCTTAGGAGCGCGTTTGCGTCCTCCGACATCTTGCATCCGATGCCCATTTGTGATGTTGTAATGGGTTGCGGCTATCTTGAAATTTTCTTCTTCGTCGTGAACCTACAAGCTGAATGAAACTATCAAAAAAAGAGGTAACTGGCAATCGTCCTTCTGATGTCGGTAGCCATAAATTGTGTTCATTTATCCTGTCAAATCAACCTAGTGTTTACCTCCCGCTTTTTTAAAACAGCACCAGGAGCTAACGGTGGTAGCATAGTCGAAAACAATTGTCCATCTGTTGTCCAGAATTCTCTAGGGCCATCATCGCCGATAATGAGAGAATCTGTTGCTTCGGGATGAGATCAATTGGTAAGCTTCTTCAAGGTCACATCCACCTGGTTCATTTTGGTAAATGATCATCAAGGCAATCCTGTTTGTAGAAATTAAATGGGACACCTGTTGGATTTTGAGGGTGCAGTCGGTAAACCGGCAGTGACCCGCTGAATGTTGAAAAATCAATCACTTTAGTTATTTAAAAGTAACAAAAATTGTATAATTTTTTACTCAAAACGTACTGGCGCTTTTCTGTCATGAATGGCGCCGTGACCAGAACAAATCAGCGTGTTTGCAGCACAAGGACTGTAGTTTTTCGAAATGCAATTCCCGAGAATGACAAGGGGACAAGAATGACTTCAAAAAAACATTGGGTCGCTCTACTCATTTCATATCTTTCATTTCCAGATGCAAGTTTAACCGGAAGTGCATTTGAATTTCTAGAATACTACTCAAACCTCGACCAGTGAGTGCTGCTCACTGCTGCTCGAGTGGGGTGGGACCAATAAGTGTCCCACCAACAAACGCATGCTGTCAAATCATGTAACATGTGAGCAGAACGAATAATTCGTCGAACTGATGATTCGGTAAAAGTTTAGGTGGAAAAAACGTCAAAAGTTAACGACTGAAGCGACGTTTGATCCAACCAGTCGTTTTAATCGTCGTTTTTAATCATCGATTCCCACGCGAAGACAGTAACAATCACTCCACCACCGAATTGAAAATTCTTCCGGAAGGTAGCCTTAAAATGTTTGCACCTGATACCTTCCCCAAGAGACGAAAGATCTTGCGTGGCAGTTTTTTTGCCGGTGGGGGGTGTAGTGTAAACATTCTTTTGCATTCCAACTCATCAGGTTGAGTAATATCAGGTTTCCGCGCGAAGACTGATGATTGATCAGAGAGAAAAAACTCTGATTTGTTAACGACAGTCTGAAGAATGCTTGTTCCTTTTGAGTGTTAATGGCCGTTTTCGTCTGAAGTATTGTGGCGTAAGCATTGGATTAATCTATATTGCTTTTCTATTAGCAAAACATTTTCCAATCTGTCAGATCGGCTCAAATACTCTTAAAGATTGTGGAAAAGATGTATACTCTTGACAGTTCTTGGATTTTCTGCGTAGGTCAATTTGGTCTGCAGAGTGAGCCCGAACAATGACTGTCATGAATGGTTAGAGTATATTAGCGGACTTTTGACTCACCGCCTCGTAACAATTCATAAACATAAACTATTTTTATACGTTTCCCGCGCTGAAAATATGGGTTTTTTTCAATACAAACATTTCGAATCGTTTGTGTTGTAATTTGGTTTGTGATTTGGCTTATTCCGGCCTTTATACTTCTGCCTGAAACGTTGTGGCGAACTGTGTTGCTTCGTTTCCAATCCAAACGTTGACAAGACTCCTGGAGCTTTATCATATTGGTTCAAACTCATCCACAGGTCAACAGCTTTTCATCTGTTGGTTTACTGGAGTAGAGTTAACATGTCTGTTTTTCATGTGAGAAATCCTAAATTCGAACCCAAAAACGGTGAAAAACGGTCACAGTCGAGGAATCCGAAAAGTGTGCTTCTGATCTCTGATGTAAACCTGCAAAAAGGTGGAAAAGAGAGCTGTTCGAACCATAGGATGCTTTGAATACAAATTCCACAAATCGTACATCAACAAACACTGAGCTGAAATGCCCAAGCTTTCCAAATTCAACTGGTGGCTCTTCTACCCCCCTCCACTCGCGTCTGATGACCTCTTTCTTGACCACTGTACACTCCCCATTTCCCCAATTATTTCCGACAATCTGTCAACCCAAACTCGTCCCCTAATCTGAGCCCCCTTATTTCCAATAGAATGAACGAAGATGAAATTAAACTCTCCTAAATTTATCGTGCCCAATTATACATTCCTCAACACACTCAAATCAAAGATAAACAGGGTAGGAAAGTGCAGGTCAAATACGCCTTTTGCTTGAGTGAATGCCAACCTGAATGGTTGTTCTGTTGAGAACTTCTGTAAACCGGCGTTACAGCATGTTTGCCATGACATCTACTCCAACTCTGTGAGGTCTCCCGCACCCAACCCCGTGAGCCAGATTTAGGGGTGGAAGTAACACCAAATGGACTGTTCTGAGTACAACTCACCGACGTCGCGCAGTCTGTTCAGTACACATACATATACTCGATTCCCACGCGAAGACAGTAACAATCACTCCACCACCGAATTGAAAATTCTTCCGGAAGGTAGCCTTAAAATGTTTGCACCTGATACCTTCCCCAAGAGACGAAAGATCTTGCGTGGCAGTTTTTTTGCCGGTGGGGGGTGTAGTGTAAACATTCTTTTGCATTCCAACTCATCAGGTTGAGTAATATCAGGTTTCCGCGCGAAGACTGATGATTGATCAGAGAGAAAAAACTCTGATTTGTTAACGACAGTCTGAAGAATGCTTGTTCCTTTTGAGTGTTAATGGCCGTTTTCGTCTGAAGTATTGTGGCGTAAGCATTGGATTAATCTATATTGCTTTTCTATTAGCAAAACATTTTCCAATCTGTCAGATCGGCTCAAATACTCTTAAAGATTGTGGAAAAGATGTATACTCTTGACAGTTCTTGGATTTTCTGCGTAGGTCAATTTGGTCTGCAGAGTGAGCCCGAACAATGACTGTCATGAATGGTTAGAGTATATTAGCGGACTTTTGACTCACCGCCTCGTAACAATTCATAAACATAAACTATTTTTATACGTTTCCCGCGCTGAAAATATGGGTTTTTTTCAATACAAACATTTCGAATCGTTTGTGTTGTAATTTGGTTTGTGATTTGGCTTATTCCGGCCTTTATACTTCTGCCTGAAACGTTGTGGCGAACTGTGTTGCTTCGTTTCCAATCCAAACGTTGACAAGACTCCTGGAGCTTTATCATATTGGTTCAAACTCATCCACAGGTCAACAGCTTTTCATCTGTTGGTTTACTGGAGTAGAGTTAACATGTCTGTTTTTCATGTGAGAAATCCTAAATTCGAACCCAAAAACGGTGAAAAACGGTCACAGTCGAGGAATCCGAAAAGTGTGCTTCTGATCTCTTATGTAAACCTGCAAAAAGGTGGAAAAGAGAGCTGTTCGAACCATAGGATGCTTTGAATACAAATTCCACAAATCGTACATCAACAAACACTGAGCTGAAATGCCCAAGCTTTCCAAATTCAACTGGCGGCTCTTCTACCCCCCTCCACTCGCGTCTGATGACCTCTTTCTTGACCACTGTACACTCCCCATTTCCCCAATTATTTCCGACAATCTGTCAACCCAAACTCGTCCCCTAATCTGAGCCCCCTTATTTCCAATAGAATGAACGAAGATGAAATTAAACTCTCCTAAATTTATCGTGCCCAATTATACATTCCTCAACACACTCAAATCAAAGATAAACAGGGTAGGAAAGTGCAGGTCAAATACGCCTTTTGCTTGAGTGAATGCCAACCTGAATGGTTGTTCTGTTGAGAACTTCTGTAAACCGGCGTTACAGCATGTTTGCCATGACATCTACTCCAACACTGTGAGGTCTTCCGCACCCAACCCCATGAGCCAGATTTAGGGGTGGAAGTAACACCAAATGGACTGTTCTGAGTACAACTCACCGACGTCGCGCAGTCTGTTCAGTACACATACATATACATCGTTGTAACGTAACACCCTTTTGGTGCCTAACTGCCATGCCTTCAGAAGGAAGCACGAGGGCTACCAGGTTGTCCAAACCTAGACAGGGCGAGAGGCAGGGCAGAGGTCGGGTTCGAACCACGGACCTTCCGGTCAGTAAATTCATGATCTAACCACTTGAAGCCATCCCGCCCCTGTTCAGATAAAATACTGATGATCCTTTCGCTCAGTGGTCGTTTCCATTTCATTTAGTTCAATTAACTTCATCAGTCATAAATCATGTACCAAAGATACGCTGTTTCCAGCCACTATAATTTCGGGCACCGGAGAGAGTGAGCATTCAAATCCTGCCTCAATTTCAGGAACTGCTTCTCCATTTGTCTACCACATTTGAACGCAGTGCCTTCTATTGTCCTAGATATAAAGATATTTTGTGGCCAGACTTGTGTCCACCCTTTGTATAAGTCGAAATCGGACCATATGTACTCCTGCACCAAGTGCTCTGTTCGGAATTGCACGCGCCCAACCAAAACAAATTTGTCACCATCGAGTTCATAGACTCCTGCTTGGTGTAAAACTGTACAGGATGGCTAAAGAGAATGTAGCCCAAATCCCTGATTTTCTCCGCAAAATTCGTCTGTTGTCGTAGTAATTTCCATTTCTAAAAAGTCTAGCTTGGCGCGAAAGTCCCAAAGTTACCAATTTAGGTGGCCCATCAAGACAAAGGCAGCGTTTTTTTACCAAAAAATTGAACCACTATATTGCACCCGAATTCCAGTCGTTTTCGGCTACAACTTAAAGTCACGATATATCATAAGCTTGCTTCATCTTTCCCTGTATGACCGGTTTAAATGAAACTGTTTATCAGGACTTTGAATCAAATTTGATCGTCAATCAACAAATCACATCGAATTCCAAGTAGAAATGTTCACTTGAGGCATGACCATCTGAATGAAGCCTCCGTGAAATTAGTTCAAATTAACCGAGTAAATTTTACTGGTGAACGTTAAAACCAAATATCATGGTCTTGGAACAAAACCACTGTTACAATGTGAAGTAAAACTCAAAGTCACCGACAGACCGTCAACAGTAAGTGAGCGCAGTTCATGTGAACTGTCGCAACTATCCGACTGTCGGAAGAGTTATGAGCTCTGTGGCGGTAATTAACTAAGTGGATTGAAAGACGTAACTCAAACCTTCTTTACTTGGGTTTTTTGTTTCATTTAATTTTCTAACCCGCCGAAGGCAAGAAAAACGATTTCCCACTGACCAGTAGGAACCAGGCTATCAACTTAAACTGGGATGCATACTGGCTATATGATTTCAGACAGCTAATACTTGTGTCTGACGCATTGAGCATCGTTGAATCCTGCGGTGATTAAGCGGCCGGATAACTAGACTGAGAAATGCTATCGAGAAACGCGGGTGATTGTACTGTCAAGTGAAGAGAAAAGCGGTTTTACCCGAATCAAGGTTGAAGTAATCCTGAAGTCGGTGTGGTTGGGCAACTCTGAATGGACGTGAAAAAGCTAACACAAGATAAACTACGGGTTGAATTTTTTTCGCAATGCAGGTTTTTAATTCTGTGATAGTATGAAAAGATTTGAAAATTAGCTTATGTGAATTTTTCAGCTGAGAAGTCATCATTTGATGCACAGATCAATATGTGAAACTCGTGACTGAGTGGCGTTTGAACCACTAGAGGGTTCAAGCCCCCCTCCTGAAGTTCGGAAAAATAAACCCATTTGCATGTCAGTTTGGTTTTCACCGGAGATTGAACTAAATTTCTCACTGATGACGTCCCTGAAGTTTCTTCACGTGCAGCCTTCTGATGATTCCCAATGAGAATAAAACAGCTGTAGAGTAATTCCCGGCTTTCCGGCATAGGAAGGCTTTAACCAAGAGGCGAAATCTCATCGTACCAACAGTCAACAAATAGCTCAGAGGGAGAACAAAATTCATCCATTCAGTGAAACTTCCGTCTGAAAAATTGTCACTCGATGAGCCGGTCGACAGACACGTGACCAGTTGATGTGACCCTTATGTGACTCATGGATTAGTGGTGCTCTGTCCTGTCTAACTGCAAACTAATCACACTGCCACTAGTGCCTGGAAGAATTTTCGTCAGGTGCATGCTGCATGTCGATCAGAGAGTCCTCATTAACAAGGTCAATGGTTTGCACACTAACCGATGTAGAAATTGGGAATTTCATCAAAGCTAATATTGCGGATCTGTGCGGCTTATCAGTGGCCCCAGTAACTATGGCTTTGGTGATAAAACGAAACAACCAAACTCCGATAGCAAAAAACTTACAAATTATGGGCTTAACGCCTGTGGTCAGTCGGTGTTGGTCTCTTCTTCACTCAACATATCTTTTGGAAGGGGTTATGTCTAAAGAGTAGATGTAACGGAAGCTTCTTCGTGGATCCGTGGAAAGAGCGGTAAGTATATTTGGACTAGTGAAATGCACAAGTGTGCGCTCGGTAATTGTGAGCATTTTTATTCTGGTTAAACTTGGACCAATTATCGTACAAAGAAGGCATCAGCTGAATAACTAGCATAGCTCAAGCTGT
>NW_008752062.1:65042-75908 GCF_000715545.1 Opisthorchis viverrini | reverse complement strand
AAGAAGTTAGACATGTTGTGTCTCACATCTCATACCGCCTCCTACTTGTTATATAAAAGAGAGGTGGTTTTTCAGCATTTTTTGTAATATTAGCTAATGTATAGTAAACCTCCATAATGTATGTGTGCCATACAAAAAATGTCAAACGCTTAGGTTAACGTTGATTTTAATTTGGATATTATATTTTGCGTTTATTATGAGACGCCCTGTATATCCGTTTGGATGCGATTTTACCCATCCTTGTTGGGTGAATATACGGTCCGATATCGATTAATTTCCCATAGCCCACCACACTGCAGATGTGAGAGGACTAGAAAAATAGCAATGTTTTGTATGACTGAAGCAAATTTTACAAAACAAACACTTGACTCTACGCGAGAAAGGATCTACACAGAACAAAACTCATTTTCTGTTCATCTATTATTCCAGAAAATTTCGACACACCTAATCTACTCTCCTGACTGAAAGATCTTCAGTCAAGAATCCGAAGGAAAACATGGGACAGGCCCAGATTTTGGAACTAGATTCCATTCATTTATGTGAATCACTGGAAATCTTGCCATGGGAACGCAAACTAGTAGAAATGGTGAGATATGCCGATTGGCGTCGAATCACAGGAAACAGTTGGGGAGTCATCCAACAAATTTTTCAGTCACTGTCTAGGTGAGACGAGTTTTCATGTCAGAGCGAAGCCATGTGGCGAAACAGCGTCGATTCAGATTCTCCGCCTGGCGCGCAAAATCGAATTTGAAGCGAAATGCGGTTTGTAAGTGGTCAAAAGGAAAAGTTTGAAAACACTATTATTCTTCGGGAATTCGCTTCGGAAATTCAACCACGTGCGTGATGACTGTTCTGTGTCCACCTACACTAGACTGCCATGGTTCACCTGGAGCGGTCCAACATATTGTCACATTTGTGTAGGGACATCGAATCTTAGAAACCCGCGATCTTACGAATGATTAATAACTTGTCACCAACCTCCTGGTATGATCGTTCCAAGAAGGTAGATTTTTTCTGGATTTGAAGCCAACCCTGGATGCACGAGCCACAGTGCAGTTGATCACTTCATAAGTCTCCAAGTGGGTTCAATATGCCGTGTGACCTTGACGTTCTTTTTGTCTCCGCAAGGTCGACAACTGTGGTGCAATCAGTCTATTCAGTGGTAACTAATCAATAAATGGCGGTCACGTGGCTGTATTGGGCCGCTATAGCTACTGCACCACATGTGCATCACCGATCACAGTGTAATCGTGTTGTTAATCGTCCACATCCCACCCGTGAAAGGTTTGAATTGTTTATTACTTGATTACGTAAAACACGTCAGCTGCCTCCGTGAAATCTGTACACGGATTTCTGATGCAGCGGCTAATGATGCTGGTCAGGATGATAAAGTGTGATTCGCGAACGATATTCTGGTTTGGCAAACGAAGCAACAAAACGTGGTTTTCTCTTGTGAAGTCTTGCAAACTCATGTTCCGATTTGCACCCACTTACAAGTTATTGTGCGTCTAGGGAGGTGAGTCGTCATCATCAAATAAAGATTCCTAGGGACTTTCGGGCTCTTTCGAGTCTTCATCGCAGAATACCGTCGCCGTTGATGTACAGTTTGTAGTGGATGACCATTGCTGAGGCATTTGACTGGGGGTACCGGGCAAGGCCAGGAAACTTTCTATTTTTGCATCACCAAATCAATACAGTGACGGCTATTGGAAGAACTCAGCTGAGTTCCAGCTGAGTCTTTCTGGGAAAACAAATGTGTATGGAGATGATAGTGGTGGTCAAATTTCTTGCGATTTGGGTTCAAGCAGAACGTAAGGCTGACGGAAACTCGGAGAATGTGTCTACCTGACGATCCTCAAGAAGGGTAAAACCGGTCGTGGGCTCTCCAAGAGTGTTCAGCAACCTTATGAGTAATGTACTGCTTCTATATGATGTATTGTGGTATTTCGAATATCGTACCAAATGAAAAGGCAGCCCGGTGCAGCACACTTAGTTGAGTAGGAACAGGATAAACCAGAGACTCAGCTGTAGTTACAGCTGAGTCTCCCTTGGAGACAAAATTGGAGTTCGAATGAGTGTATAGATATAAAGTCTTATTAGTTTGTAAAAAATTGAAAATGACTTGATTTAGAGCGAATTACTTGACCACCAATACCTGGTCTATGTGTGTTTGTTTATGCAGTTTCTTAAACTGACGGTCTATCTGTTTGCTCCTCCATTGTCTTTCTGTTACATAGTCTACAATTTTGCATCTGACGAGATTAAAGCTAAATTTCAGTGCGTTAAACAAAATCAGAAATGGTCCTGGTTTGTTTCTTGTCATCTGGCGTCCAATAATTACATTAATTATCGACCGTTCGAGACCGAACGGTTAGGTGTTCAATCACTGGCCGGAAGGTCATGGGTTCGAAACTGTTAGTTTCGTAAGATGCGCACTGCTGATGATCTCAAGTGACGATAAAGCAACTGTACAAGGCATCATCGTTGCTTAGAGCAGCTTGGCCTGTATGAGAGGACAAAATCTCAGATAAAAAACCAGAATGTCCCCCAATTTTGGGTGTCCCATTGTGAAGAAATGCATCACTTAGCAAAGTGGTCTACTTTGAAGAAGTTTCTTGGCCTTGTGGGGATTTGTTCTGATACAAGGGCATTAGGCTTCTGATTCTTCGTCAGGGTCCACGAACAAAACCCTACGTCCTCCCACTGCCTTGTGGGTCAGAATTTTGCGTCGAAGGCTCAAGGTGGGGTACCTCAACCAAACCCCTTTCCTCGGGCTGGGCAGCCGGGGAGTATCATTGGCCCACACAGTTCAGCGTCCACCGATGCCCCTCCTCAACCGCTTTCCACCGCACAAGCAAACGTCGCTGGGCCGTCAGACTGCCAATCATCTCTGATTCTTACAAGAATTTCATTGATAATTTCATGACAAAGACAAAACGTTCTCAAAAAGCAAGGTGTCTCTTACTCTGTGAGTTTATCTGGGCATCATTTCCTTCGTCTCTAGTCTAGGCTTGCTTGCGTAGACCCTGTTTGGTACATCCATGTTAAGCTGAAATTGATATTGACGAAAACACTGCCTCCAACCACACAACAATCGATTTTTCAATGAAAAACACCTTTATTTCTTCTGCAGTAATTTGACTTGTAAGAATCTACAAATTTGTCTCCCAAGCAACCGAGTCTGCCGCTGACCGCAGTTCTCTCGGAAGAATCAGACAAGCCTGTGAGTTGCCAATCATGTGTTAGGCGTAGACTGGTTTAAATTGCATCTCCACCTCCGAGAACAGCTAAACTATGACGAGATGGCCAAAGTGGTTAGAGCGCGAATTCACCAACCTGAAGGTCCGTGGCCTCGAACCCGACCTCTGTCTCTCGACTTTCCCTGTCTAGGCTTGGGCAATCTGGGCTTGGGCCCTAGCCCTCGTGCAACGTCCGGGTGGCATGGCAGTTAGGCACCGAAAGGGTGCTACAGCTGGACGAAACTGACAATGGTGGGGATGCGATCCACTTCGGAAGCTGACCACTCTCTCTCTACCAATTGATTTGCGCATAAAAACTAACGCAGTGACTATTCAAAATCACGGTGAATGTTGTGGACCAACAGCAGTCCAACTTCAACATCCAAACTCTACTCTTTCAGGTAGTGTGGGAAATCTACTTTCCAGCCCAACGAACAATCACTTCCTTCACCCACGATGGTTAATTTAAGCCCTCTTGTCCCTTGAACTTCATTCTCGAGAAGGACTTTTACTGAGTGAACACCTGTACTCACCTGTCTTCTCAGGCGGAGTTTGGTCAAGATTGTCCCACATTGGACACTGAAGCTGGAGTGGTTGTCGTTTGTTCGAAATGACTGACAGGTACTTTACGAACAGTCGACAGTTAGTAGCTTAGCACGTTCAGACGTGCCTCTGAATCCGGGCGTCTTGAGAGCTGAATTATTGGTGCAGAATCATTCTACACTTGCCTCTCCTCTACCTTCATGCTGTGAGTTTACTTGCCCATCAATCAGTCGTTTAGGTGAAGTTAATAGGTGATCATGTATGTTTTGGCGAGCACGTCCCAACACATCACTTTTCTTCCATCTGATGATAATTTGATTTCTCCATCAGTTTCACAGCCTGCATGATCCGCGACACCCCGTGTACACTTTTCACCTTGTTCTGTTTAGGTGTATTGCCCTTCGGACTTCATTTCGCTCGTTTCCATGGAAAATTTCCCCCGTTTCTTAGAAATTCGACTGTACACACAACCGGGCTTTGTTGACCGGTTTTCGTTTTACGCGTGTTTCTTTCAACACACAGTAGAATTCTCGAAGCTGGGGCTGGTGACGGAAATAACTTAACAGGCAACAGACCACCAGCAAAGTACGTCATTGTTTTCCCCCACATAGTGTTTGCTACTCCGGTCCGAACAGCCAATGACCCCTTCTGTTGTCTTTCCCCAAAACATCGGTTCACCCATAAAGTACAGTTGATCGAACAACCTTTTGTTCCCTTCGTCAGACACGCTTGTCATCAACTTCGTTACTGGCTGTCCAACAATAGGTGATGCAGTCAAGCGGTGCGAACAGAGTGGATTTTTTTTCAAACTGCTGACAAACTCCACAGGCTGCATGCATTGACCACGCTTTTCCTCGAAGCGTTTCTCTTCCGGACCTTTAGTGAACCAGTCTTTTTCCAACTCGGTTTTCAAGTCAAGTGGAAAATGGCATTCAACTTTCTGATGGCAGCTTGGCTGGAGGGTGTAGAAGTTTCTAACCAAAACTAGTTTCCTAATATCTCTTTATTCCTGTGTTACAGAAACCAAGTAGTCAATTGTAAATTATCGTTTTACTAAGGTGACGTTATGATTTCCTTCATGCTATGGTTAAATCCCGGAAATTTCTTACCCAGTTCAGGTCGGAATGTAGCTAGCGCAGTACATCTGAGAACGTACCCCAATCCGTCCATCAGTACCGTCAACAACTTGATTGCGGTTCATAGTTTGTTCACTAAGATGGATATCACCAGTGGGATCCAGGCGCGTATTGGAGCGTAGTGATGGGTCTGTGGTTGTGCTTTGGGTAGTGCCGCTTGATTGCGGTTCATAGTTTGTTCACTAAGCTGGATATCACCAGTGGGATCCAGGCACGTATTGGAGCGTAGCGATGGGTCTGTGGTTGTGCTTTGGGCAGTGCTGTGTGAGTGGTAATATACGTGACGCTTGACGGGGCCGACCTTCGATCACTAATGGCTGTTCGATCGGGCGGCTCTATTGGTTGGTCCGTTATCGTGTGCCCTAATTGGTCGGCGACCACGTGACCACTGTGGCGTTCCAATCGGTGCTCTATCCGTGACCTCCCTGGGCTTCACTTTGTAAGTGTTCTATCTGAGCCCACGGAGTTTCTTGTTTCTTCGTTTGCTAATCGGATATCCCCATTTCTACTCAATTTTCTGGTCGACAAGATATTGAGACGAACGCCGGAAGGTCTTCAAAACACTGGCGTTCAGATAACTGCTGGCCAAAATCTTGTAGATCAGGAATGTGTGGACGATATCATTCTCGTCTTCAAAGAGAAAGTACAGGTGATTTTGGACGAACTGATTAAAGTCATACTGCTCTTTACCACGTGATTTTCCCCAACAAAATGTAGGTTCTTGCTTCAGGACACGCAGTTGCTGAACACGCCACTTATTATCCAAAGAGTGGCGTTTTACGCGTTTGGGAAGTTGGGTTCTTTCGGTTGTATTACTGACCATGAGGTCAGTACACGGAACTTTAAGCTGGGATCACGTTTGGTTTTTTATGACACCTGAAAGGCGACAAAGCGAAATGTCCTTGAATTTCATGGGTTACAGTACGTCTGTTTTTTCTTCCGATGATGAAGGGTGGACAGTATCAGCAGTGGAGCTGGGGGCGTCCTCATGTTCTTGATAACCAATGCCTCAGGACTATGGCTCGTGTGACCTCGTGCGCTCGAATCCGAAACGATAAAAGAATGTCTCCACTTACGCAACGAGGACTTCAACGGGAAAATATCTTCAGCACTAAAGGCTGCAGCATTCAGACGTCGTGCGTGTCAAATTGTCGTTTATCAAAAGCAGTGCACTTTGCCGTGCCTAGTTCATAGTGGCTCAAGCAGAGAAGTAGTAGCCTTCTATCTGGTAAGGTGTTATGAAATTCGTTTACAGGAATCTGGATACAATCACCTTTCATGGTTAAATATACGTGATTTCCCCACTGGGTGCTTTAATCTACTGTCGTATATTGCTGATGATCTATGTCATTGAGGTTCTCGTGGTCAAGATGACCCAATCGATTAGAGCGCGAATTTACTCACCGAAAGGTCCGTGGTTCGAACACGACCTCTGCCTCTCTCGACTTCCCCTGTCTAGGCTTGGGCAACCTGGCAGTATCCCTGCCCTCGTGCAACCTTCGGGTGGCATGGCATTTAGGCACCGAAAGGGTGCTACAGCTGGACGGTTTTCTGAAGGCGTGACTGTAGTAGGCTAGCACCAAATCTCTTCCTCATCCGCTTGCATTTCTTTCTTCGTGATAATTTTGCACACGCGTCACGGTTGTACGACAGTGGGTTCTCGGTGTTCAAAGCTGACGGCGCACTCTCGGCGCTGCTGATGACTATGGTGGCCTAGCGAAATTGGTTGTGTGAAAGACCTGTAGTGACGAAATGCTATAGAAAAGGTCAAGTTTCACTGCTGTTCTACATAAATCTGCAAGGATTATCTGAGAGGAACTTCCAATATGAAACTTTTTGAGAACAGTCGGAAGTACACTGGGGAAGTTGACTTATTTTGGAAACAAACAGTCCCGGTAACCTATTGAAGAATGATATCGCTCCACGATGGCAGCCAGGACAAGTTAGGTGTAAAGTGGAGATACTGATCGTGCTAACTTCCCTCCTCGTCGAAACTTACCTAGAAGTGGGTGAAGTGACGTAACCAAGCTAACACATTTTGAACCTGGTGGACCCTGACACTAGCCTCCGTGATTTGAGCTTAGTAGTTGAATCGCAAGCATTTCACTACCGATCTAGGTGACACCGCCGGTGCGTGGTGAGATGAGTAAATTCCTCCTCTTCTATATGAGCTTATATAGTTTCTAAATAGAATTTAATGCCACTAAATTGATTGGCTGGTCCCGAGGTTGAGTTCACGCTTTTCGCTTGGCCGGTTTAGAATCGAAGTTGCGTTAAGGTCTCAATTCCTTGTAACTTTTACATGCCTCCAATTCGACAGTTCCGTTCCTTGGTTTTGGTTGTCCCATTTCTTTCTTGTGTTGTGGTCTAGTCTTCTTCTACTCGATTGGTTGTTTTCTTCCTTGATTTGATTGGTCCGTTGGTTATACTTACGTTGTTCTATTTCCACTAGGCTCAGAGTTCCACTATTTCGTTTGTAGCTTCTGGTAGACTGGATCGATAACTTTGTTTTTAGTCGAATTCTGTGTCGAGTACTGCCGCTGTGTCTTCTGGTTGCATTCAGTCTTTTCCTTGGTTTCGAGAGGGCTCTTCTCAACGTGTTTACAAGCTTGATGGCGACTGCTGTTTCACGTTTTGGTAAGCTTTTTTACAGTCATTTAAGAGGTTTTTTGTTTTTGACATGCAGAATTGAGACCCTGTTCTTTTCTGGGTGTGGCCTGGCGTTGGTTTCGTATCTCTACATAAAGTCCATTGGGTAGCCATTACCTTGAAAGACCTGACAAAACCTTCTTTCATCCTTCAACTCTCTTGTGTCGCAATGCGCCTCGATCCGCATGAATAGGGTTTGAACAGAACTTTGCTTGTGTAAGTTGAAATGATCACCGAGGTGTTTCGGAATCTGGTTTGTGCGCCTTTCTTTCCTATATACTTTATTTTACGGTTGGCCACCTGTCGTCCTTGTGTTGAGCACAACTAGGAACGCCGATTTGCTGTTCGCCTTTGTTTCTGTTGTGGAGTGGATTTCGGGAAAAGCGTTGTTCAGTGTTTGGATTGCTCGCGACAGTTCATCCTTTCTTATGATGGTAAATGTTTTAGCTCCGTATCGCACCTTTATTTTCAGTTTGATACCTGGCTGCATAGCTTCACTTCAGCGATGAATTCCGAGATTGGGGATTCCATTCACGTTCCTTTGAGTTGTCTGTAATACTCTCCATTGAGCTCTGAGTAGGGTGTTAGCCACAGATCCACTAGGTTGTACATTTCCTTTTTGGCTCCCCGGGAGCGAGATGGTTCAGTTTTTGGAGCGCGAATTTACTGAGCGGAAGGTTCGAATTCAGCCTCTTGATTCCTTTGATAGGGTTGGGCGACCTGGCAGTACCCAAGTCCTGGTGTTTCCATTGTGTGGCATGGTGGCTAGGCACCGAAAGAGTGGTACAGCTGAACGTTAGTTAGTTGGTTGATTGGCTGGATGGTTAGTTAGTTAGTTAGTTAGTTAGTTAGTTAGTTAGTTAGTTAGTTAGTTAGTTAGTTAGTTAGTTAGTTAGTTAGTTAGTTAGTTAGTTAGTTAGTTAGTTAGTTAGTTAGTTAGTTAGTTAGTTAGTTAGTTAGTTAGTTAGTTAGTTAGTTAGTTAGTTAGTTAGTTAGTTAGTTAGTTAGTTAGTTAGTTAGTTAGTTAGTTAGTTAGTTAGTTAGTTAGTTAGTTAGTTAGTTAGTTAGTTAGTTAGTTAGTTAGTTAGTTAGTTAGTTAGTTAGTTAGTTAGTTAGTTAGTTAGTTAGTTAGTTAGTTAGTTAGTTAGTTAGTTAGTTAGTTAGTTAGTTAGTTAGTTAGTTAGTTAGTTAGTTAGTTAGTTAGTTAGTTAGTTAGTTAGTTAGTTAGTTAGTTAGTTAGTTAGTTAGTTAGTTAGTTAGTTAGTTAGTTAAATGCTTCATCCGCTTCCATAGATCTCTTGAAATGTTGTATGTGGGTGTTCCTCGTAGCAAGATGACGAGGCAGAACGGTAACGTTTCTTTGTGAACCTTGGAAATTCCGTAGAATCGGAACAATTCTGAGTTGCGTACCTTCGTTCTCCAGTACTCTTCGTCCCTGATTTTGTGAGCATCCTTGGATTTCTTCAGGGTTTCATTCACCTTGTTTCTAAGTTTCGCAGTTTGGTCGTTCTGTGGAAGTCTGGAAGTGGTTGCATTGTCGTGCCGTGCGTTGGCCTTGTCGATTATTCCGCTTTGTTCGGAATCACTCTCACTCTTCCTTTTCCAGCTGGCAAAACAACAATGACTTCTTCCGCCTTGTGGCTACTTTCTTCTCAGAAAATAAGATGTTGCACGTTCTGTTTCATGAGGCAGTTGGGACAAGGGTTCGGCCTACCTTTTGTCGGGTTTTTTGCAATCAGGCCGCTGGGTTTGAAGGCTGCTTTGTGACTGATTCAATACTCTGGATTGCCAGCATCTGGGAAAATAAGATTAGATCCTTTGAGAGGAATGTCGTCCTCCGCTACCGCGGGTTTTCTTCTAGGGAGAATCCTGATCGATGCTTCGTTATTTTTCTACTCGTTTGGCTTGACTATTCTGGAGAACATGCGCTCCACTGTGGGCGGTTTCTTTTCAGTTATTGCATCCTACGATCCACAGCTCCACTGAGTTGTTCTGTAAGTTTGGACCCACTGCTGTCATGAGTGTCTCTTTTGGATTGCTGAGGATACTGTCGTATTTTCCAGGCGGCTGCAAGCATTCGTAAACATCAGTGAAATCATACCAATACGGTTCTGTCTAGCGAGCCTCCATGTCCCAGAATGGGTCAGTGGCTGCTGTTGGCAGGATGGACTAGGCTTTGTTGCAAGCTTTCGTGAAGGAAGCGAAGTTGCTGTTTGGCCGGAATGCCAAAATGTCTCCCATCGGCGAGCTGTTTTAAACGCAGAACACCATGTTGTGGAATATATCGTAGGTGCTGTTTGGCTATTGATCCGTTCACTAAGTCTGGCAGTTGAACTGTAACTCATCGTTCGATGAAACGCTCGCAATCCAACTGTTAATCCCAGCGAACAGGCCAAGCAGCGCACCCGAACTACTAACATTCCGATTTGAAGATTGATGCACCCCTCTGAGAACTGAAGAGCACTTAAGAAGCGAGCAAAAGTCACAGTCAGCCGGAAGTACGCTAAAAGCCCAGTGGAAGCCTACTGAAGAGTGACTAAGACATCAAACACGGCCCTAGTGACTATCAACCAAGTAAAACTTTGCAGACTCTAAGGCGACCACGTGATTTGCGGGCTTTTTGCATCGATACTAGGGACTTTTATTTCCTCTGTGAATTCATCTTTAGCAGGGGAATGGATTGCTTTTTGACTTTGTGATGTAAGCATACAAAGAAAACTATTTTCTACCTGGACAGAAGAAAGGATATCCGAGCTGTCTGGGGAATTTGATGAGGAACTAATTGAATTCCGACCACAGTAGAGTTGTTCTTTCTATGTTCCATCGGGTAGTCTCACTGACAAGCCTCCCCAGGTTTTCTCTAATCTTTTTTTCATCGGTTGCTTACAATCCCTTTGGAGCATTTCGCTGAGCTGATCATTGTGTTTGATAGCCTTTCAATCGAGTTAACGTCAAGTTAGGAAAAATCTGCGCTTGGTTGTTCATTCCAGTTAGTCACCTGTAAGTCATGCTTCAGAGACATGTTGGTTCCAACTGCCATGGTTTTGTTTACTGACAGTAGAAAGGATTGGGACGAATGGTCATGCACTCACAATGATGCCCTAGTTAGCTGACACCGGGAATTTAGCTGGTTGCTGCCCCACCTAATTGAATTAGCTACGAAGTGAGTGCGATATAGTTCATGTAACAGCGACACTAGGTCGACGGTTGGACTATACCCGTCAATGTAACTCATCATCACCATCATCATCATCATCATCATCATCATCATCATCATCATCATCATCATCATCATCATC
>NW_008752062.1:40709-64344 GCF_000715545.1 Opisthorchis viverrini | reverse complement strand
CATCATCATCATCATCATTGTCAGCTGTAATACCCGCGTCCTGGTCGTACAGTGGTTGTAACTGCCACAATTTCGTCCGCCGATGATGTGAGCAGGTGGGGTGGGTAGCTGCTCATTGGAGGCGGGAGTTAACAAATGGGTGCTCAAATATGGGACTTTTGAGTGGGGATATTGGGAAGTGAGCTATGCGTGAAGGTAATAACTTCGGTGGACGAACGCCATTAAGTGCGCGACTAGGCCATATCTGACAATGTTTCTAACCCTCCCGTCTAGGGCCCCAATCCAGGAAGACACCAGTGATCAGCGCAGCTGAGTTTGCCCGTAATGGCTTTCACAATTCGCTACCGAGTCATTGTTTGACCTCGCCTGGCTCGTTTCCACTCTTCGTGGAAAGGACTACTCGAAGAAGTCGGCATACGGAGCACGCGGGAGAAGAAAGACGTCAATCTGACCGGTGGTCAAGGCTTCCTGCCAAGTTGTCGACTGGTCACCACTTAGATGTCTTCATCCTGTCCAGGCCTAGGCAAATGGGTCTTCGCAGAGTATATGGCTCTGTTGCATGTGAGGTAGGTAGCCTAGCCAGCTTAAGCTATGGCTTGTCGGCAAATCCGAGCCAGTCCAACGTAATCCAGGTGTGCTAGTCCGATGTTTTCACTCAGCTTTGGAAATACTTCAGGAAGTTGATGTTCACAAACAATCTCTTTTTTTCCTGATCAGCACGAAACAAGGTTGATTCAACTCAGAAGTGGAAAAGCCTTGAACTGACCAGTCAACATAACTAAAGAAGTAAAGCGGAAAGATTCGAACTTTCCACTTACCGGCTGTGTCAAACGAGCTACCGAGCATGTTTACTCTTTGTTACATTCGTCAACTTGAATTCCACTTGTGTTTCCTCACGCGTGTCCCCACTGGATTGACCTTTGTTGTCTTACACTGTCATTTTTGACTACGCAATAGATACTGGTGTAAGGTTACACAGAACAGAAGCGGTTCGTAAGTTTTAGGTAAGCTGAAGGTCATCTGAACTCGAGCATGTCCTTTTGTTTAGCCTTTGGATAGTTAAACTTCCTGTTGGAATATCACGTCTCTAATCGTCTTCAGTGCTGTAGTTCACCTGATCACTAATCACTTGAGTTGTACGGTCCACAACCACTCAGCTGATGATTCTATATCGTGAAGATGCGCACCCCAAGTACACTGACTCCAAGTCACGTGAATAAATTGATCATCTTTAAGCAGGGTTACTGGTGTAGCGGTGATACTACTGATGGGGAGGCATGCGAGTAGTATGATTTTTTCTTGGAATTTCGCTTTGCGTCTCTTGTAAAGGGTAGATCTGTTGCGGAATTTGTGGAGTCGCTGTGTAACATGTGCTTGGATTTGAGCAATGAATAATTGGAGTCAATGAATATCCAGGAAAGTTCAATAAGACGCGTTCAGGATGTCCAGTTTTTGTAAATAAGATGCAAATGAGAGTTTTGCTTCCCTGTCCAATGGCCTGTAACCGGTCAGTTGGCATTTTCTGATAAATACCTTCGCAGCAAGGGCCTTTTTCCTTCCACGCCAATTCATAAATTTAAATAAGCATCTCATGAAACTCAAAAGTTTTGTTGAAGGTCTGTGAAGATATGTGCATAAGCCCGACTTTTGTCAAACTTGAAGGGTTCATTGAATACCTGGTTCAAAACCTGATTGCTTTTTGAGGTGAACAGACTCAGTCCGGCTTGTTGCCACAATTCACAATTTCCGAATCATGCTATTGTTTTCTCTCTCGCTCTCGCATTCCCTCGTCCATCCGTTTCCTGTGAGCAGTTATTTCCGGCTAAAATCTCCAATCTCCAAGTTTTTTCCGCACTTCAATTGAGCCGAGTTTGTTCTTCTTCAGATGCAAACTTTTTAAGCAAACCAATTACACCTAACAGCGCGCTTCGTCATCGGGAAGTTACTTTTGCCGATCCTCAGCCCATTGAGGGAAAGGGATTGTCTCGGTGCCGAGACAGTTGTGATTGATTGTGTGTCGGAGGAATTGGCCCACTTTGCGTGTGTGGAACAAAAACCAACTTAGTGATTTACCTATTTCCAAATTCCAGTAAAATTACCAGCCTGAAAAGGTGTCATTAATACCCGACTGTATGTGAATAAAATTTCTATTTTGCGTCCGGTTACCCTGAAAGCATACTCTGCGTTTATACAATTTATTTGCCTGAGTGATGACCTTACAGCGCACGCACCAACTGGTCTGTAAATCACGGGAGATGGTACTACGAGCTAACCGCACTGAGGACCTGGTTCCAACGAAACGCTCGTTACATCAAATGTACTCTTAGCCTTGAGAAATGCCCCTTAAGTTGTTCGGATTGGAGAACCTTTCTAAACTGCCTTGTTAACGTAGCATGGAGTAGAAACGAGGAATCCCACAAAGTAGAAAAAATCATTGTTTATCTTAATCATTATTAGTGGAATGTCCCCCCCTGTCCCACTCGATAACTCTGGTAAGTAGACACCGAAATACGGAAGACTCAGCTTTCAGTCTTATTGAGGCTTGTTAAAGTGTATTCTCTTTGCCGGAACTCAGAACCCATAATACGTTAGGCTTACGCGCCATGCAAACCCCATCAGTGAATGCTGAATGCATCTTGATTGACGCGTATGAATAGGAAACCGGTCGTGAGCTATCGAGTCGTTCTCAGCAAACTTGTGGGTAGTGCGTTACGTCTACACAGCACATTGCGGTATCGCAAGTATCTTACCAAGTGAGGCGGCCTGGTGCACCGCATTCAATTGAAGAATATCACCAAGAGATTCAGCTAGGGTTCAGGGAAGTTTCTCGTGAAAACCATATTGGTAGGCAAATGAGTGTATTTATCAAGTCTCGTGAATCTTGGGTTCAGGTAGAACATAAGTTTGAAGGAACCTACCTGGTGAGTCCCAAGGAGAGAGAAATTAGTCGTTGGCTTTTGATGCGTTTTCAGCAACCTTATGAGTAGTTTCCTTTGGGATTTCTTTGTTTTTTACTGTCTTTTTTTCAAGAATGAGTTTAAAGACACCAGAGCATAGATAATTCTCAAAGTTTTATTTTGGCGTGTGGGTTCGTACTCACCGCTCTAAATTTCGCCAGCTTTATTTCGATTCTTGCCCAAATTTCCTCTAGATCAAGTCTAAACAGTGATCCTACAATACCCGGCTGAGGCCCAATTATGGAGGGTCATTGTATACTCCTCACAAGTAGACCGTTAGGAAAACCAACGAACTTCAACGGTCATTAGGATATCGGTCAGTTTGTGGTGGATAAGTGAAGCCCGTCGTAACTCATGACTCTCGTCCGATAGGTGAGGTCAGGAGTTCCTTCCATTCTCATTAGATTCAAGATTGTCCTGCCGTCCACCGATACGGATGGATGGAAGCCAAGTCTGAACAACCCGAGGTCATTTCGACAATCGGACCAACACGAATTATCAAAGGTAAAAATGGAACAGATCTTGACGAAAACCGACCAATGAAAGATGCCTGTGGACAGTAGCGGGTTGATTTGTTGCGCTAAACTGAATGTGTGCGTTTCACCATTTGGAATAGCGTCGAACATTGAGTGTAGGCTTCTGCTTTTGTGTGAATGACGCCGTCAGGAATAGGTTGTCGCATGGACCCACGTGCCAGTCAGTCTATGAGTTCAGCCCTACTCTGACAGATGCGATTAGTACAGCTTGATCATGTATGAATGACGAGTGCCTCAGTGTATGCCTCATAGTCTGAAACCGCATCGAAGGCTGCTCGCTCGCAATTTTGTGTTCGTCTGTTTGTTGCTCCTCTAGAAAACGTAAAACAATGACCTTTCACGGTTTCTTTAGCTCAGCTGGCAACCTTGCCGGATGTTTATGTTCACCGCCGCTCACCTGAAATTGTTCGGATGTTGATCCAAACTAGTTTTCCAAGTAGGCTGTGTCGGTGTGGTGTTTTGGTTTGAGGGGCTCTTTTTGTTCAACAAGGCATCAGACATTCAAAAATATTTATCAAGCGCTCACTCTCGAATGACTGTTAGTATGGTATATCTACAGACCCTTGTGTTGTAACTTGGTAGACGATCGTGCAACTCTGTATCGGTCCCTTGGCTTCCTGTTCCGCCCACTACGGTATATCAAAAGGCACGGTAGCCCTACACAGCCCCTTATGGAGACAGGAAGATTAGTACAACTGTATTTATAGGTTAACCACAGAGTATTCCACAAGGTCGTGCCAGAATCTCCGTGAGGGGGCGAGAAGCGTCGAGTCAAAGGTGCTTGGCTCGGATTGGCTGGCATTTTGACCAATCACGGCATGCCTTCGTTTGGCCCGTTTCCTGCACGTGACATCCGTCCAAATGATGTGGTGTTCTGTTATTAGGGACGGGTGGCCTCCGAACACCCTGCTACTTAGTTTTCCGTGGAGCTTTATTGGTGCAAAAGGCTGTTACGTACTTTTCCCCCATTTCATATCACTCGGGGTATGGTTTATTGACCCGATTTGCACTGGTTCCTGCCAGGTATCAACCAGCGTTACACAATTTTTCAGGCCCACAATGTAACTTAAAGCCGGTTATTCAAGAGGGACAGTTGATGGTGCGTCCCTCTCTGATGTGGGGCGACTGTACGAACCTCTAATAAGTTACTGCGCCACTCATCTTTTGTAAGAGTTGTATACTGGCTAAAATAGAACTGAATTGCCCTTGAATTTACGAGTTCGGTTGTAGCAGAGGATCAGAGTCACCTGACTTTTCCGAGCTAATGCCCCCCCCGGTTATGTTTGTTTATTACGGTACAACACTGTGTCTTACAACCCTTCGCCCCATATTCCCTCTGCAGAGACAGTGGCTGTTATTCGTTCCTTGATTCCTTCAACAGATGAAATGACGTAGGATAAAAAACAGTGAGGCGCAAGTGCTTTTAGACACCCGAATGTGGATAGCTTTGTTCTTTCTAGAGAAAAAACGCAATTACACCAGCATTTAGGATGGTGCGTTTCCGTCGTGGAACGAAGACCTAAGCTCACGAAGACGTGAGATGTTTTCGGAAGGATCCATTTGTTCATGGTGGCCTTTCGTGTTCAAACCCATTGAAAATATCTTTCGACTTCAACTTCTTCAATACCAGATCTGTTGTCATTCGTTTGCACGGTGCCAAGTTCCTTGCACGTGTTTCTTTTTTAGCATAGGAACATTTAACCCCCATTTCAATATTTCACGATATCTCTGAATCAGGTGCCAGAGCAGTTCCAAATATTGTGTGAACTTCGAAGCTGCTTCTTTTAGAAAGACCGCCAAAATCAAAATACACTGGCATTCTAGTTTGACTTGACTCATAATCACTCTCTTTCTCTCTTGCTCTTTCGTCCACCAATGATATCTGTCCGTCGTACCGTCCTCCGTTTCCCACAAAATTTTCATACCAGTTGCACCCTACTGACAAGTAGTTTTGTCCACCTGAATGTAAGTTCCCTTCAATCGTACTTCATTCACAGTGACGCACTATCGAGCAAACGTTTTGTAAGACACGAAGAGATCTTATGAAGTCATTTGAAGTCTTAACTTTATACTTTATAAATTTATGCCATATTCCCTTAGCTCCCCCTTAGGAACTATTAGTAGTAATGTGTATATTGCAAAGCATGACGTAGATTCGAACCCGTAACCTTAGGACCGAATCTTATAAACTCTACCATCCAATTACCTGTGACTGATCAACAGGATGGTGTAATTTACTCGACCACTTGTTTAAATGCAGTGAAGCCTGGAAACAAATCTCTTGGGGGCGCCTTTCCGAACGTCCACGTTATTGTACGGGGACATGGATAAAGGTCAAAGAAAACTTGTCCTAATGAGAAACTACATGTAATCCTTTCCCGGTAAGACCAGCTGGAATGGAGCTCTTCTGAAAGCATGCTCTCTCATGAGGGGTCCCAACATCTCACCTAGCAAAACCCCAACTCAAGTGACTCACGTTGGATGATGTCCATCACAAAAGGGATATCCAGTGTGCAAACAGGTACGAACAACCCTACACTCAACGTAATGCGAAGCACTGTAGAGTGTTACTCCAACTACTGCTGCAGTTCCATTGTTGGGTCACGTGTCTCTTGTTTCTATCGGGCGTGCGCAACCAAATATTACTAAATTCAGTAGTAGTTACTTATCACTTGCTTTTGAACGCGGTCATCGTTATTCTTTTCGTCTATTTTGGTTTGTCTGTGCCACGGAAATCCACCGATCTGGGAGTCAGTAAGCGCACTCGGCTTTGTTGTCTTGGGGTTCTAGAGTCAGCGCCGAAGCTGATCAACTACCTTCACATATAGTGATGTGAGAACAGTTCGACACTGTCACGCTACTTCCTTAGACTATTGATGAACGGAGGACAGTCCCTTTCCGTGTACTTATTTGTTAGGGAACACCAACTTAACAGTAACAGACGATCGAATAGGAAAGTAAAACTCTCATATGCATTTTGTTCTAAAAAACCGAATAGCTGTCTTCCTCTTGAACGTGTCTTCTTGAAGTTTCCCGGATATTCATTGACTAGGACGCCACTGTAAACGAATGCTGCAAAGCAGTTCCACAAATTCCCTAATAAATCCCACGTTCTAATAGATCAAGGCGAAATCACGAGAAAAGTACGTGCTACTTGCATACCCATCACTAGCATCCACCGTTACACCCACCTCATGAATGGGCCTTCCACCTGGGAAATCGTCACTCCAGGAGCCAATCAGCATGTGTCACTAGGTGAGGTGCATCCAATAAATTAGGGATGAGTAACGCTATATTCTGTCTAAATGCGAAATAATCACACCGCTGATCAGCCGCTTGCAGCCAAACGGTTGTGTTCAAACCACTAGCGGGTTTAAGACTCCCTGGAGTTTCGTCAGATGCACACGGCTGATAATTCCCAGTAAGGATGAAAAAGTTGTACAGCACTAACCGGACTTCCGGCGAAGATTCGCTATACTTACGGGATGGAATTCCCGATAGAAATTTGCCACTGTCAGGTGCGTTGTCGTCTCATGACAACGGAATGCTTTGGTAGTTTGTACGAACATACGCAAACATGGTTAGCACTAATCAGGAACTGTAATCACGTTGAGAAAATTCTCGTTCAACCCCTAACCCACCGATTATACCCAGTCAAAGTTTTACCGCGCATTGACCTCGCTTGTACTTACTTATCTTAGAAAATAACTGTGATATCGAATCCTGGTCAGTATAAAATTATGTGAGCAAAAGAAAACAGGCTCTTCCCATTAGATGACAGCACATTTGTAGCCAAAACGGATCTGTCATCGATATTTTTTTTTGAATGTGACTCAAACTAGGTGGGCCCGTTATAAGAAAAAACTATCTTAGCTCGACTGAGTTAGGACACAGCCTAGCCTAGGCCGTAAGTCAATCGATTGATACGGCCAAGGACTTGACAGTGATTGGTCCAACTACACAAAACGTTGATGTGCAGTCAATGTGTGATGGGTGTGAAAATTGTTCTTTAAGGTCATCACACGTGAAAACCACCTTGAGGAATGCAATGTCCTGATGTTGACATATAAATCCACTGGGCTATGAAATTTGGTAGATTCCAACTCTGGATCACTAGTGGATGGAGCCGGATCCGCTTGGCTTCATACCATGGACTATGCCTAATGTCCAAACAACGGAGCTGTGATAACCTGGGGATTTCGAGAAAAAAACAGTTTTGAACAGACAGAATACAAAGTTCCCCGAGAAAATGGCTTGCACACCTTCTGTGTCGGTCAAAACAAAACAAAGATGGCAAAGTTTCTTCCCTGGTTTTTACAGTGGGTCCATACGGTTTCCAAAATCACAACCTTTCGGTGGATCGGGGAGGTATCCGATATGTGAATTCATCACTGTAAGGACAGATCAATCACCAAAAGGTAAGATTGTGCGTTGTTCACGTCTAGAGCTATTGGCAATGCTTTTGATGAAACCCGGATACCATTCGTCTAAGGGGGTCTTTTCTCACTTGACGAGTACAACTGATGTCGTGCCTATTAATACTATTAGTATATTCGTATCAGTAGGGTTGAATTTCGCTCTATACGTTTTTTCACACCGAATGGCTTTTTAGGGCTTTAACGGTTGTCTGAAACTGTTACTAGGTGTAGACGTAATACACTACTCATAAGGTTGTGGAAAACTCTTAGACAACTCAGCTCATCAGCTAGGTGCATTCCCCGAGTTTCCGACAGCCTTACGTTCTACTTGAACTTGAATTGCACGAATTACGACTAACACGCTAATCTGCAAACCGATTTGTTTTATACGGGAGACTCACCTGGAACCCGGGTGAATCCCTTGTCTCTGATGTTGATTTTCAACTGAATGTGGTGCACCAGATCAATTCTTCTATCAAATCCTACAATATTTGAGACGTCGCAATACATTTTATAGACGCAATATACTACTCACAAGGTTGTATGAAAGTGTTAAACTTATAACCGAAAAATGGGTGAAAGGGTGGTGAGAAACTGAGAGTGCATGCGAATTCAGGTCGTTTTTGGGAGTAAAGTGAGTTTTCTGACGGTTCAAGAGTGCTGACATTGACGGATCACTACTTGACCTAGTTCCAGGTTAACCTCTCAACAAGGAGGGGTTGTTTCCTTCTTGAGAGGACGTAATTTTGCCTACACCCATCGGCAGAAGGACTAATCTGTACACATCTGGTACGCATCTTTTGCGCAATTTCACCTTTAAAATTTATGGTTCAAGTGTAATGAATAAATGAACACAATGCAAGAATAGGCGATTAGAATGCGTAAAAATTTTGGTCCCACCATTTCAAGCAGCAGAACACTATACGCTGACCAACATGTAGATAATTTCGGTGAGCTTGATTGTTCGTTTGAGTCACATTCAGTTACCTTCTTCTTCGGCAAAACGTACCCTCAGTGGGTACACTAACCTTGCTCATGATATACCCTCGTCCAACGGTTTGACAGTATGCATACGAAGGGTTATTTTTCGCATCCAATCTCTGGGCATATTGACTTCCTTCCAACAAAGACATATGCACTTTAACTCCACTGCAAGTCTTCAGTACATTGAAATACCTCAAAGTAAAACGTTTCCCTACACCGAGACTGGGGAACCATGAAGCACGAGTTCCCTATATGTAGTGATCATTCTTACGGGTGTTCGTTGTAGAGGGGTCATCTCTACTAGCTATATACCTGTCGTTCAGTGCAAAACGGCACAACTTTATTTTTTTTGACTCTGTGCTTGGTTTACACAAGTGGCATGAGTTCACTTCAAGGAGAAAAACTCCTGGCGTGAATTTCATCCCACGAATGCGCTTAACGAGTAGGTGGAAGCAGATGCTTTCCATCCGACAGATTCTGGAAGATTCGGTGGTGAGTTTAAGTAGTTCGGTGAGCAAAGGGTGTTTATGAAGTGGAGTGCAGTGGTTTTGGTGGGAATTCGCTACCATTGGACACAACCAAAATGTACAAGCTTCCGAGAGGGAATGGCCTCCAGTCTCCAGGATGGCGACCACCCGGAAAAGTTTACAAAACGCTTATTCTCATCTCGACAAGTATATACTCAAGCCAGAGACAATCTACAACAGAAGTTTCACCTTAAACGGCTTAACCGGTTTACCTTTAGGGGAACATACATCGAGAACGAATAAACTGGGCGTGCCAATATGGATTTCTTTGTGAGCAGCTTATCGATCGCCAAATCAAGGTAGCATGTCTAGTTTCCAGAACTGCGTACTATTTGTGGGACAAATTAGCACTTTTGATATCTCTCAAAGTGGTTAATNTTTCCTGCACGTGACATCCGTCCAAATGATGTGGTGTTCTGTTATTAGGGACGGGTGGCCTCCGAACACCCTGCTACTTAGTTTTCCGTGGAGCTTTATTGGTGCAAAAGGCTGTTACGTACTTTTCCCCCATTTCATATCACTCGGGGTATGGTTTATTGACCCGATTTGCACTGGTTCCTGCCAGGTATCAACCAGCGTTACACAATTTTTCAGGTCCAGAATGTAACTTAAAGCCGGTTATTCAAGAAGGACAGTTGATGGTGCGTCCCTCTCTGATGTGGGGCGACTGTGCGAACCTCTAATAAGTTACTGCGTCACTCATCTTTTGTAAGAGTTGTATACTGGCTAAAATAGAACTGAATTGCCCTTGAATTTACGAGTTCGGTTGTAGCAGAGGATCAGAGTCACCTGACTTTTCCGAGCTAATGCCCCCCCCCCGATTATGTTTGTTTATTACGGTACAACATTGTGTCTTACAACCCTTCGCCCCATATTCCCTCTGCAGAGACAGTGGCTGTTATTCGTTCCTTGATTCCTTCAACAGATGAAATGACGTAGGATAAAAAACAGTGAGGCGCAAGTGCTTTTAGACACCCGAATGTGGATAGCTTTGTTCTTTCTAGAGAAAAAACGCAATTACACCAGCATTTAAGATGGTGCGTTTCCGTCGTAGAACGAAGACCTAAGCTCACGAAGACGTGAGATGTTTTCGGAAGGATCCATTTGTTCATGGTGGCCTTTCGTGTTCAAACCCATTGAAAATATCTTTCGACTTCAACTTCTTCAATACCAGATCTGTTGTCATTCGTTTGCACGGTGCCAAGTTCCTTGCACGTGTTTCTTTTTTAGCATAGGTCGGGGCCACGCAGGAACATTTTACCCCCATTTCAATATTTCACGATATCTCTGAATCAGGTGCCAGAGCAGTTCCAAATATTGTGTGAACTTCGAAGCTGCTTCTTTTAGAAAGACCGCCAAAATCAAAATACACTGGCATTCTAGTCTGACTTGACTCACAATCACTCTCTTGCTCTCTTGCTCTTTCGTCCACCAATGATATCTGTCCGTCCTAACGTCCTCCGTTTCCCACAAAAGTTTCATACCAGTTGCGCCCTACTGACAAGTAGTTTTGTCCACCTGAATGTAAGTTCCCTTCAATCGCACTTCATTCACAGTGACGCACTATCGAGCAAACGTTTTGTAAGACACGAAGAGATCTTATGAAGTCATTTGAAGTCTTAACTTTATACTTTATAAATTTATACCATATTTCCTTAGCTCCCCCTTAGGAACTATTAGTAGTAATGTGTATATTGCAAAGCATGACGTAGATTCGAACCCGTAACCTTAGGACCGAATCTTATAAACTCTACCATCCAATTACCTGTGACTGATCAACAGGATGGTGTAATTTACTCGACCACTTGTTTAAATGCAGTGAAGCCTGGAAACAAATCTCTTGGGGGCGCCTTTCCGAACGTCCACGTTATTGTACGGGGACATGGATAAAGGTCAAAGAAAATTTGTCCTAATGAGAAACTACATGTAATCCTTTCCCGGTAAGACCAGCTGGAATGGAGCTCTTCTGAAAGCATGCTCTCTCATGAGGGGTCCCAACATCTCACCTAGCAAAACCCCAACTCAAGTGACTCACGTTGGATGATGTCCATCACAAAAGGGATATCCAGTGTGCAAACAGGTACGAACAACCCTACACTCAACGTAATGCGAAGCACTGTAGAGTGTTACTCCAACTACTGCTGCAGTTCCATTGTTGGGTCACGTGTCTCTTGTTTCTATCGAGCGTGCGCAACCAAATATTACTAAATTCAGTAGTAGTTACTTATCACTTGCTTTTGAACGCGGTCATCGTTATTCTGTTCGTCTATTTTGGTTTATCTGCGCCACGGAAATCCACCGATCTGGGAGTCAGTAAGCGCGCTCGGCTTTGTTGTCTTGGGGTTCGAGAGTCAGCGCCGAAGCTGATCAACAACCTTCACATATAGTGATGTGAGAACAGTTCGACACTGTCACGCTACTTCCTTAGACTACTGATGAACGGAGGACAGTCCCTTTCCGTGTACTTATTTGTTAGGGAACACCAACTTAACAGTAACAGACTATCGAATAGGAAAGTAAAACTCTCATATGCATTTTGTTCTAAAAAACCGAATGCCGTCTTCCTCTTGAACGTGTCTTCTTGAAGTTTCCCGGATATTCATTGACTAGGACGCCATTGTAAACGAATGCTGCAAAGCAGTTCCACAAATTCCGTAATAAATCCCACGTTCTAATAGATCAAGGCGAAATCACGAGAAAAGTACGTGCTACTTGCATACCCATCACTAGCATCCACCGTTACACCCACCTCATGAATGGGCCTTCCATCTGGGAAATCGTCACTCCAGGAGCCAATCAGCATGTGTCACTAGGTGAGGTGCATCCAATAAATTAGGGATGAGTAACGCTATACTCTGTCTAAATGCGAAATAATCACACCGCTGATCAGCCGCTCGCAGCCAAACGGTTGTGTTCAAACCAATAGCGGGTTTAAGACTCCCTGGAGTTTCGTCAGATGCACACGGCTGATAATTCCCAATAAGGATGAAAAAGTTGTACAGCACTAATCGGACTTCCGGCCAAGATTCACTATACTTACGGGATGGAATTCCCGATAGAAATTTGCCACTGTCAGGTGCGTTGTCGTCTCATGACAACGGAATGCTTCGGTTGTTTGTACGAACATACGCAAACATGGTTAGCACTAATCAGGAACTGTAATCACATTGAGAAAATTCTCGTTCAACCCCCAACCCACCAATTATACCCAGTCAAAGTTTTACCGCGCATTGACCTCGCTTGTACTTACTTATCTTAGAAAATAACTGTGATATCGAATCCTGGTTAGCATAAAATTATGTGAGCAAAAGAAAACAGGCTCTTCCCATTAGATGACAGCACATTTGTAGCCAAAACGGATCTGTCATCGATATTTTTTTTGAATGTGACTCAAACTAGGTGGGCCCGTTATAAGAAAAAACTATCTTAGCTCGACTGAGTTAGGACACAGCCTAGCCTAGGCCATAAGTCAATCGATTGATACGGCCAAGGCCTTGACAGTGATTGGTCCAACTACACAAAACGTTGATGTGCAGTCAATGTGTGATGGGTGTGAAAATTGTTCTTTAAGGTCATCACACGTGAAAACCACCTTGAGGAATGCAATGTCCTGATGTTGACATATAAATCCACTGGGCTATGAAATTTGGTAGATTCCAACTCTGGATCACTAATGGATGGAGCCGGATCCGCTTGGCTTCATACCATGGACTATGCCTAATGTCCAAACAACGGAGCTGTGATAACCTGGGGATTTCGAAAATAAAACAGTTTTGAACAGGCAGAATACAAAGTTCCCCGAGAAAATGGCTTGCACACCTTCTGTGTCGGTCAAAACAAAACAAAGATGGCAAAGTTTCTTCCCTGGTTTTTACAGTGGGTCCATACGGTTTCCAAAATCACAACCTTTCGGTGGATCGGGGAGGTATCCAGTATGTGAATTCATCACTGTACGGGCAGATCAATCACCAAAAGGTAAGATTGCGCGTTGTTCACGTCTAGAGCGATTGGCAATGCTTTTGATGAAACCCGGATACCATTCGTCTAAAGGGGTCTTTTCTCACTTGACGAGTACAACTGATGTCGTGCCTATTAATACTATTAGTATATTCGTATCAGTAGGGTTGAATTTCGCTCTATACGTTTTTTCACACCGAATGGCTTTTAGGGCTTTAACGGTTGTCTAAAACTGTTACCAGGTGTAGACGTAATACACTACACATAAGGTTGAGGAAAACTCTTGGACAACTCAGCTCATCAGCTAGGCGCAGTCCCCGAGTTTCCGACAGCCTTACGTTCTATTTGAACTTGAATTGCACGAATTATGACTAACACGCTAATCTGCAAACCGATTTGTTTTATACGGGAGACTCACCTGGAACCCGGGTGAATCCCTTGTCTCTGATGTTGATTTTCAACTGAATGTGGTGCACCAGATCAATTCTTCTATCAAATCCTACAATATTTGAGACGTCGCAATACATTTTATAGACGCAATATACTACTCACAAGGTTGTATGAAAGTGTTAAACTTATAACCGAAAAATGGGTGAAAGGGTGGTGAGAAACTGAGAGTGCATGCGAATTCAGGTCGTTTTTGGGAGTAAAGTGAGTTTTCTGACGGTTCAAGAGTGCTGACAGTGACGGATCACTACTTGACCTAGTTCCAGGTTAACCTCTCAACAAGGAGGGGTTGTTTCCTTCTTGAGAGGACGTAATTTTGCCTACACCCATCGGCAGAAGGACTAATCTGTACACATCTGGTACGCATCTTTTGCGCAATTTCACCTTTAAAATTTATGGTTCAAGTGTATTGAATAAATGAACACAATGCAAGAATAGGCGATTAGAATGCGTAAAAATTTTGGTCCCACCATTTCAAGCAGCAGAACACTATACGCTGACCAACATGTAGATAATTTCGGTGAGCTTGATTGTTCGTTTGAGTCACATTCAGTTACCTTCTTCTTCGGCAAAACGTACCCTCAGTGGGTACACTAACCTTGCTCATGATATACCCTCGTCCAACGGTTTGACAGTATGCATACGAAGGGTTATTTTTCGCATCCAATCTCTGGGCATATTGACTTCCTTCCAACAAAGACATATGCACTTTAACTCCACTGCAAGTCTTCAGTACATTGAAATACCTCAAAGTAAAACGTTTTCCTACACCGAGACTGGGGAACCATGAAGCACGAGTTCCCTATATGTAGTGATCATTCTTACGGGTGTTCGTTGTAGAGGGGTCATCTCTACTAGCTATATACCTGTCGTTCAGTGCAAAACGGCACAACTTTATTTTTTTTGACTCTGTGCTTGGTTTACACAAGTGGCATGAGTTCACTTCAAGGAGAAAAACTCCTGGCGTGAATTTCATCCCACGAATGCGCTTAACGAGTAGGTGGAAGCAGATGCTTTCCATCCGACAGATTCTGGAAGATTCGGTGGTGAGTTTAAGTAGTTCGGTGAGCAAAGGGTGTTTATGAAGTGGAGTGCAGTGGTTTTGGTGGGAATTCGCTACCATTGGACACAACCAAAATGTACAAGCTTCCGAGAGGGAATGGCCTCCAGTCTCCAGGATGGCGACCACCCGGAAAAGTTTACAAAACGCTTATTCTCATCTCGACAAGTATATACTCAAGCCAGAGACAATCTACAACAGAAGTTTCACCTTAAACGGCTTAACCGGTTTACCTTTAGGGGAACATACATCGAGAACGAAGAAACTGGGCGTGCCAATATGGATTTCTTTGTGAGAAGCTTATCGATCGCCAAATCAAGGTAGCATGTCTAGTTTCCAGAACTGCGTACTATTTGTGGAACAAATTAGCACTTTTGATATCTCTCAAAGTGGTTAATATTTTACAGATACTCGGTTGGCTGCGCCCATCTCATCCTTACGCAGATGACAGACCGAAGTAGTAAACTGCCGAGTTGTGCTCACGAATGCTTTGCAGATACTCGGTTAGCTGCGCCCTTCTCATCCAGACCCAGATGACAGATCCACGTAGTAAACTGCCGAGTTGTGCTCACGAAATATACTGATTTGCACACCAACTGTGTTTACGTGGGAGACTAACTCGAATCCCAACTCAGCCTCTCGTTTACGATATTCTTCCAGTGAATGCGCTCCACAAAGGTCGCTTCGTGTACTGATTTGGACGTTCGTTGAAATGTCGCTGTAAGTGCTCTTGAAGGAAAGCTGCTCGTAGGTTTTCTGCAAACTCTTTTGCAACACAACATACACAAAAGATCCGCCTGCATTCAGTCACACCGCGCGGTAATACAAAAAAATATCACACAGATGGGTGTTACTTCGCTTGTCGCTTCCAGGGAGAGAACAAGTGGAAATTCGGGTATTGTGCCGAAATGATGAACCACGATATGGACGAAACCGTTCATGGGCAGTCGAGGAGTTTTCATCAAGCTTGTGAGTAGTTTCTTTTGTGCAAATGTACTGCGATACCTCGAATACCGTACCAAATGAAACTTGAGGCGGTCTTTGTGCAGCAAATTCAGTTAAGGAATATCATAAACCAAACCAGAGACTGAGTCTTCCGTGGAGACCAAACTGATATGCAACTGACTGTGTTCGTCAATATATGTCCAGCTTGGGTTCAATCAGAACATAAAGCTGCGGGAAACTTGGGGACTGCGGGTACCTGATAAGCCCTAACAAGGACGAAACTTGTCATGGGCAGTCGAAGAGTTTTCAGCCACTTGTGAGTAGCACTCGCACCGACTTTCACTTTTGACTAGATTTCACCGTTCCTCTTTTAGTTGGGGAACTTGGGGATATCAAGGAGAATCATATTTAAAAACTTTCTGGATAGGATTCGAGTACGCAGGTACTGAGCCGGGTTATGTTTTCCTCTGCCCCACTTTGCATGTATTCCACTATCTGACTTCCAGTTACACGTTGCCTCTTCACAGCTCACAACATTTAGGTTAACTTCAATCCATGGTGAGTAGTCCGGTGACTTTCAAAACTTTCACAAGAAAACAGGACCCCCGACGCGAACTGGGATTGAACCATTCATAAAATTAGTCAGTTGACCATTCAGAACTTGTAATGCACTACTCATAAGGTTGCTGAAACCCACGACCGGTTTTGCCCTTCTTGGGGCTCATCAGGTAGGCGCAGTCCCCGAGTTTCCGTCAACCTTATGTTCTACTTCAAATTAAATTGCACGAAATTAGCGAATACACACCCATTTGCAAGGTTTTTCAAGGGACTCACCCGGGACCCAGCTGAACGATTTGTGATGTTTCCGAGTTTAAGAATATACCTTTGTCCGAAACTGGGTCCCAACCACGAATTGAAATAAAGGCAGACAGCCGTCCGGAATGATGAGCTATCTTGCGGCCATAATCGTGTGATGTGAACCATACCATCTTTATTAGTTGCCGTCGTTGCGTTTTATAAACTTCGTTGCTTCACTTTAAAGATTAGGTTGAATCGATTTTCCAGTGAGACAGACAATCGGTGACCGTTTGCTGATCGATTAGCAAGGTGTTGTATATCAACAACGCTGAATAATCTCAAATGAAAAAATCTCTCAGCTGCAACACCCTTCCGGTGCCTAGCTGTCATGCTACCCGAAGGAAGCATGAGGGCTGGGATACTGCCAGGTTACCCAAGGCTAGACAGGGGAGGTCGAGAAGCGGCGATCGGGTTCGAACCCCGGACCTTCCGGTCGGCGGTCGGGTTCGAACCCCGGACCTTCCGGTCAGTAAATTCGCGCTATAACCAATCGAGCCATCTCGCCATCACGCTGAGTAAATTTACCCACATTTCCATCATATGCACCAGCCACCTCTGCATGAATACTCTAGAGTGCGAATCTCCTCCAAGTGCAGGAACTTGCTGGGCATTGACAAGACGGTCTCAAGCTTGGGAAAACAGACTGTTGATACTCACACTGCAAGCACCTTCACTGATGGAACTGAAACTTATTCACTCTCATTCTGACCTTTTCAACGCAAGCCGCGTACTTGTTTCCGATATCATTCTGGAAAAGTGATCTTCAGGTGGATGTTTTATTCGACAGCTGTCTGTACCGATATTCCACCAAGTTACCCAAAATTACTACCGAACTGCAGGTGAATAAGCCACAAGGTCCGTGTGTTTACGTAATTGACACTTTGTTAAGTGAGAAGGAGACGCAACCTGCGACGCAAGTGGATTTCCAACGTATTAGAGTCTTTTACGGTCGATAGTTTGAAAGCAAAGCAAGCGTCACTTGGTCGTAGACGTCCCGCAAAAAACTGAAGGACAGTTAAGTTGTCTAGTAGTGGACCTCCACGCTTTCGTCAATCAACTCTCACAAATATCCGACCTAGCCTACTGATGTTTCTTTGATCAACTGTTTTTGATGAGAATTACCAGAGCTAGCCCAATCTATCCGACTCTATTCCAAAGCAATAGGTTTCTTTCAATCTGAACTCCACCATGTGACAACAGTAACCCGTGATAACTAGGCGTCTTCTAAAACTATCGGTAACACTTTACCCGCCTATTTGAGAACAGATACCCATTGAACTAAATACCAGAAAAACACGTCATCTAGAACGGCTCCCTATGACCCTTGCTGAATTCGATCGCGGACGCTGAGGGATAGGGTTACCAGCGCATTTCAGTTGTACGCTATTCAGCTTATCTGTCTGCATACTATAATTCGAAACGCTTACAAGAAAGCTTGGCGTTTTGTTTTGTTCTCTCTAATTTCCTGTTTTGTTCTGACCTACTAATCTCCCAGTAAGTTCTCAAATTGCACAACGGCACCGCTCCTGTATAAACATCCTTTTGTCGACGACTTCAGGGTACAATGAATAAGTTGAAGCTTAAATCGTCACGTTGTGGTGAAAAAGGTCCTTCGCTGCAGAGTTACTTATTAGGAACTGCCAACTGACCAATCACAGACTATTGGACAGGGAAGCAAAACTCTCATTTGCATCTTGTTTCCAAAATCTAAACGTCCATCCTTTCTTGAAAGCGTCTTCCTAAACTTTTCTGGATATTCGTTGACTGTTGCTCAAATCCAAGCAAATGCTACAAAGTGACTCCACGAATTCCGTAATAGATCTCACTTTTCAAGAGGCGCAAAGCGAATTTACGAGAAAACACACTACTCGCATGCCCCACCCATCAGTAGTATCACCGTTACAATGGTACTGCTCATCAGTCGATTATGCATCCTGCCGAAACATCTCGCTGACGCCTGTAAAACCTATTTTTAAATCTCCGGATGCTCTCTCTAAATGCAAGCTGGCCTCGCTCCTCTGGATTATTAATTTACAATTGTATGAGCTTGTCTTTTCCCCTATAACCTTCTTTTCCATTAATCTAGGAAGCATTTTAGTGTCTCCCTTTGTGGTCAAGATTACCCATTTAGGCGATAGATGCGAACGACAAAAGTGATATTTGCCTTCATACCGGGAGCAAATACGGAACCCTGTCTTTCTTACTACCGTGATTTCCAGAGAAATAGGTGCCGCCGATCTGACTCAAGAATGGTAGTTTGCAGATATGCTTTTTGTAGTACCTGCGTCTGCAGGACCGAATTTGGCCAGTTTCTTCACTCTCCCATTACGAGGAGGGCAACTCTTTTGTCGATTTGTCTGGCGCAACTTGTGACCGAGGCGATAGGCTACAGCTGCGCGACAAATCAGCTGCGAAGTCAGACATCACACTTAGCCAATCAGCGTTCGCGTATAACGGGCCAATCATGGAGCTCTGTCGCCTACGAGGCCGAGCAGTGCCTGGCTCGTTCGGACCAGTTCATTTGCTTATGCATGACTCACCATTGTTTTACCTCGTGGATTAAAGAGGAATAGTCACAGCGTCGCCAGAGCTTTAGAGGAGGTGGATACACACCTTTATGGCAACCGCTTCCGTACCTTTTCTCAGTAAGTCTTCTTCAGTAGACACATGGATAGAAACTCCAACGTTTGGTATAATGTACGTAAATTGTCATGAAAAAAAATCAACTAGTGTGGATAAGTTGCTTCTCATATATTGATAAGGTTGCAGTACGTATTATATTTAAGACTGTTGAACCGTCGTTAAGATTTGGCTGACGAAGGCACTTGTAAAGCCGATGCGTTGACCAGTCAACGTGCTTTATTTTGTGATGTCCATTTGGTCTCCACATTCCCCATCCAGAAGTAACAACATATTTGGTCTACTTTTAGCCAGCACATTTTGTTTTTGTGCACCAAACTCGTCGGGCGTTCCAACGTTCCTTAGCTCGAAATAGGACGCTACTAATTCATGTCATCTTCGATAGTTGTTGGTTGTGAAAGCCAAATAAACTGGCTTCCAGCCATGCAAACTAGATCACTATGTGCCCCTCTTGAATGGGTTCGGTCCATTTGATCCTAATGTCTACCGCACACCCATCGTTTGATCTCGCCGACACGCAGTCACCCGATGGTATGTAATGCTGCCTTTAGTTACATCACTTTTCAACTCACTTCGACTTTTTCTGCTGCTTTATAGTGACTGTCCAACAGTTGCGCACACTGAGTACACTGGATCGATTGTTCTTTTTGGATTTCATCGCTCAGAAGTAGATAACTTAAACAACCCGAGTGATTAGGCGAAACAGTGTGGTTTATGCTCCCTAACTTCAATAATTGATTGGATTGAACCCAGTCGTTGTGATAGTTCGGTTCACTCACCTGGGCAGATCAATTAGGGTCGATGGAATACCGAAGTATAAAGCTCTTCTTGAAACTAGATGACTAAAAACTTGGAGATCATCACAATATCAGCTTGTTTATGTTAGACAGTGTGTACAGCACTGCCGTGTGAATTACACTTTATTGTGATCGAAACAGTGACCTGCATGTTCCGTGTGGAACCGCCGGTGGTTTCGAACGGTTGCCTCGTTCTAGCGAGAATATCAGACCGGAAATTCTGAGTTATTCCTAATGGCTTTTGGAGGAGAAAATAACCCATGGTAGACTGGCTAGCGACCAACTCACTAACACGGCCCAAATGAAAGCCGAAGGTGATCAGCCTGCTAGCTTAGAAGGAATAATGAAGGCCTCAATCATAAAGGAACCTACTCACAAGGTTGCTAAGAACTCTTCGACAGCCCACGACCGGCTTCACCCTTCTTGGAGCTCGTCAGGTGGGCGCAGGTCCCGAATTCCCGTCAACCTTTTGTTATGAGTGTATTTCTCGAAAACAGTCCAATTTGGGTTCAAGTAGAGCATAAGTTTGACGGAAACTGGGGAACTGCGCCTACCTGATGAGCCCCAAGAAGGGCGAAACCGGTCGTGGGCTGTCGAAGACTTTTCAGCAACCTTGTGAGTAGCTTCCTTTATGAAGATATACTGCGATATCTCGACTATCGTCCCAACTGAATCATAAGGCGGCCTGTGTGCAGCACATTCAGTTGTAGAATAGAACTTGTCTCTTTCCCGGAGAATTTCATTCATT
Organism: Opisthorchis viverrini; assembly: GCF_000715545.1. NCBI lineage: Eukaryota > Metazoa > Platyhelminthes > Trematoda > Opisthorchiida > Opisthorchiidae > Opisthorchis > Opisthorchis viverrini. The sequence goes on along the minus strand of NW_008752062.1, from coordinate 43,470 downwards.
CGTATATTGCGCTGGCATCTCACACTGATCCAAGCTGCTGCATCGTTTGATGGAATTATGCAGAACACTGCCAGTTGGTTCTTTAGTTGACCGAAAATTCGGCAACATCAAAGTGGCTACTGTCTTTCCAAGGATGTCCTGTAGTGTGTCTTTCCTTCTGGTCGTTACCGAATAGTTTCTTTTAGTAAACGGAGAAATTCCTAAATGACTGGAGCATGAGTGCTTGCTTGCGAACCAACTGCTCCTTTGGCTGACAAAACTGGACTGCACAATCCCAGTGTCTGTCAAGCAAAGGATTCTGATTCTGTGACACACGTGGGATAGATACATAGATTGTTCCAACAAGCCGCCATCTTTAAAATGGCATATTTCAATGCAAGCTTGTGGTCTTACCTCGAAAAGATACATGGATGTGACACTTAAAACCCTTCGGATACTCACCTCAAACATTTTGACTGCTTACCAGTAATCAGATGAATGAATCGGTCAACAGGTGGCTGGACTGAAAATGATAGTTTTGCCGCTTATTGTTCTCCAACCTGACTAGTAAAACGTAGCGCATTTCGCACGCGCCCTTTGTTTAATCTTGCTACTTTTTTCGTTGATAAGTCACAGCGTAGTACAGTGCCAGGACATGAGATCTCCTGCCGTTGAACCCTCGTCCAAATCTCTATAGGTCCACGGAAATACGAACTAACATTGATGTTAGAGAGAGAGAGAGATCATCTTCAGTGTCACACATCATTTGCGGTCATACATGTTTCATTCTTCTGACATCATATCGCCATCCGATATAAATATTGTCCGTGGTGGCCCGTGTTGCCTTTTCCTCAGACCATTATCTCGTCGATGTCGTGCGTTCAGCTTGTTTCAGGCGCACCGACCGTGAACATTTTTACGTTCTGCTCCGACAGTAGACGCCTGATAAACCTATGGAGATTGTACTTCGTCAAATTTCCATTCTGCACTCGTCCTTATTCTGAAGAACTAGCGGATCTGTAGGTGACAAGTTCAATGCTTATCAAGTTGGGCTGACAACTCCCAAGAAAACAGCAGACTGTAAAGGAAACACGCAGAAGGACTGGAGGGACGGCTTTTAGAATGTGGAATGGGGAACTCTCTTAGACTATCGTTTGTGTAGAATGTACTCGTATTCCCGTCTGGGCATACTCCGCAGTTCCGCAGGCCATTCGTACGAAAATGACAGTGTCCACCGTACTGGTTGGCTAAAGAGGTATGATTCATCATGGTAGGCACTGTTCAACTTACCTTGGTCTATAGAATGCTGGCCGCGTGACTTCCAGCACCATCCTAGGTTTATCACACCGATCCAATGACTTTCTGTTTACTAGCTGATCACTGCAATGATCAGTGGGTCGCTTCACTCACACTACCAGTCATATTGTCCATGTCATGTGATCCAATATTGACTTTCTTTTTGAGTGACGATTTCCAGATAGCAAATTTATGCAACTGGCGGGAATTTTCCCCTCTGAGCAGTTGAATTATTTGGAATATTGCCTTGCGGAACTTCAGTAGGTACGTAAAATTCATTCCAAATAAGGAACACCAAAATCCACAGGAGCAAAGTGGGGAATTTGAAGTGGGTTCGACCGTTTCACCATGACCACATCCGCTTGCCTAGGCTTCCTCGCTGCAGTAATTCCATCGCGATATGACCTCGGGGCATTGATTATTCTGTTTCCACTGTGGCCACACCCTAACTACACTCCAGAATGGAGAGTGGTGCAAACCCGCAAAGGTCCGTGTTTGGTTGTCTGACCCAGATGACGCCCGCCGCTGTGTTATCGCCCACCTACTCATCCGTGGTTACCGTGGCAACGTTACTGAGTCAACAGCAAACTACGTTTATCAGCAGGGCCTAAGGCTGACCGCTGTCTAATAATAGTATGTTTTTGGAAGTGCACTCGTATCGTGATTGATTATCAGTGTTTCATTTTTATCGGATTTAACACGTTTTGTCATTGTGAGTTACCAATGATTGACTAGCTTGGGAGAGGACACAGTCTTTTTCATGAAGGAAACTACTCACAAGGTTGCTGAAAAGTCTTCGACAGCACACGACCGGTTTCGACCTTCGCTTCGGGCTCATCAGGTAGGCGCAGTCCCCGAGTTTCTGTCAACCTTATGATCTACTTGACACAGTCTTGTTTCGGCGACCAGAAGTCACCGTTAAAAAGGACAGTTCTGTGTTACTGGTGTTGTGTGCGACACCTGGATTTTAGATTTCAGAATCCGGCGCCCTACTGAGTAGAGAATTTTTAGATTTAAGTTCTTCGCAGCTCAGGTGAATTAAGAAACAACAACATGTGTGTGAAAGGGTAAACTCACTTTCAAGGGCTGTGCAAAATCAAAGTGCAATATGTTATGTGTTTAGTTACGCCTCATTCGTTTTCTGCGCTGAGTTCTAAGGATATCCTCTGTGAGTTAAGTCATTCAAGAACACTTAGACACTGCAACTTAAGAAAGTTCAGTTGTATGGATGGAGTAGTCATAAACAGGAGGTACGAGAGACCACTGCACTTGAGTACTTTGCTCAAACAAGTGCACATAGTCATCGAACGGCTTAATAGTGAATCCGGCTAATTTCGTTCAGCTATAGCACCCTTTCGGTGCCTAGCTGCCACGCCACCCGAAGGAAGCACGAGGGCTGGGATACTGCCAGTTTGCCAAAGCCTAGACGGGAAGTCGAGAGACAGATGTCGGGTTCAAACCACGGACCTTCATGTTGGTAAATTCT
>NW_008752062.1:20700-39988 GCF_000715545.1 Opisthorchis viverrini | reverse complement strand
CACGAGGGCTGGGATACTGCCAGTTTGCCCAAGCCTAGACGGGAAGTCGAGAGACAGAGGTGGGGTTCAAACCACGGACCTTCAGGTTGGTAAATTCTCGCTCTAACCACTTGAGCCATCTCGCCCCCGCTAATTTATTCACAAACGAACCAATATTCTCAGAAGAGCATCACCAGTGACTCTGCGGTGTTTCGTTCAAGCTGGTGATACTCAACGACAAGTGTCGTCTTGTGATAAGACCATCTGAAGGCGAGGTGACCTTCCTTTTGACACTTTGCCTCTCTAGAAAAGGCTACTTCCTACAAGGAATAATTTCGTCCGGTCTTTCACACAGGCCTCTCCAGATGGGAACAAATGGACAGTAAGATCCTTTAAACAGTTGGTACTCATGCTCTTACTGTGATCCTCGTTTACCAGTTTGACTTTGAGGATAATTCCTCTTGAGTTAGCACTTCAGGGGATGACTCATGCCAGGCTCTTCTGGGAGATACCTGACTTCAAGAAGTATGCTTCAACAACTAAGCCAAAAGTGATCAGTTTTGAGTGTAAACTGTCAATGTTATGCTGGACGCAGGTCTCCGTAGCCGCCAACGTTTTCTTGACTAGTACCATCTGATTCTCTAAAAGACTTCCACGAATTTAAGATTAGATCTACTAGATATCTGCATCTTGCACGTGTGTGTGTGTGTGAATTTAGGGTAACGTATCTTGCTGCGTCGTGTTATTCTTACTGACTGGTATCCACAAACTGTACCCATATTGCACATCGCTTCATCGATCCGAAGAAAATAACAGGTTGTGTGTGTGACCACACTATTTCATTCTCTACCATGATTGCTGTTTACTAAGACGGTCAGACGTGCGCTAACCAGTCCGTCACTGATTACATTTGACGTTCACATTTACCATGTGACTGAATGGGGTCAAATGCGAACCAGCTGTGTCGACAGAGGCGCATCAGCTGAGACACAGAGCATGCGGATGAATGTCGGTGCCAAGGGATGTGATCGTGGAACGGGTACCTTTCCACCATCCAAAGTCACCGCACTGTAGTGACCACCTTTCGGATCTAATCGTACGACCTTATAAGCGCATCAGTGGCCATACAAATATCAATATATGATTAATGTTCTCCTCCCCCCAGCATGACTGTCACTAAAAAAAGACCAAGGAGGTTTTCTCCTGCCATGACTTATCAAGTGCGCTAAGTGGGATAAGCCAGGCTGGACATTTTGGAGCCGTTGACCTTCGCCGACAGCTGTTGACCAAATCAACTTGTACCGGGCAGATTGGATTTTGTCCAAAAATGAATCTCTGATTGGATTTATCATTTAGCCATGAATGTCCTGTTGCGCGACACATTTCTGAATATCGATCAAGCTTCGTAGCGTAGATGGTAAACTTTGCACTGACTGGAAATGTCGCAGTTTAGATTTAAACCAGCTCAGTTTGGTTGCGGAACGCATCATATCAAATCAAGAACAACCGGGGGAGTCCTGGTGGAGAGGAGGTCGTTAGAAAGTTTAACTACTACTACAAAATGAATGTCTGTGTTCTTCTTCGATGACATTTTGTCGCACCATTTTTTATCCGTCCAGGGAATTGTTCAGAGGCACTAGCACACAATGGCGGCAGCAAAATGATGCGTCACAGCCGGTCTGTGCAGTTAACTCTACACCTGGCCGCCTTGACCTAGCTGTTGGAAGGCGCATCAAAAATATGCACCTGTAGTTTGTTGCTCTTGGATGATTCAGCCACCATACTTGCAACTCATGGACAGTTGAAGATTATTCGTAGTTTCACCACTCTAGGCAGTTGTTCCTGACCTTCAGAAGCCATAGCTATTTGATTTTCATTAATAATTTGCATCAACCACAAGAACAAAAAATCAGGGTGATGATACGTCACACGGAAGTACAGACATGCGATTTTGTTCCGTGCCTACAGAACAAGATTAGGCCTGCTCCCTACAGCAATGAGTTTGTGCGTGTTGTGTGTGTTGTGCTGATCAGCTGGTCGTACACACTCCTCAGCTAGGCAAGCTCCCAATCGTGTATAGCAGTACCTCACTCATATTGGTTATTATCTGTCGAGTGCCTGAAATTCCGATTGGGAGCAGGACTTCAGTTGCTGCGCGTTGCATCTATTTGTATTTGGTCATATTTTTAAGAATAAATTATACGGTCAGTGGAACTGTTCTGTATGAACACAGCAAACTCGTCTTTAATTGCTAAAATGGCACCGTTAACCTCTCCACTTAGTTAAATCACGTTCTGATTGTGTTCTCCCAAGTCCACAAGAGACAATGGTTATCTCGCTTGTGTCGCTACGCAGCGAAAACTCTCTCTAGAGCACCTGTCTTTTGGGGATTCGTACGTATTTTGCCTCCTGACTCACATGTCACCACGATTAGCAAGTCTTGTTCTCAGTTTGATGGTTAACTTTACGATCGAAGTTCGTCCAACTAGAGCTTATTTGGTCTCAGGTTTTTTGTCGTCAACATTGAGAGTAAAGCCTCAGCGCCAAATTAACCAATTCTCATTTCTTTTGGTTCAACTGAAAGCCTGGAGAAATTCAAACAACACCAAAAATTATTACCCACTCTGAAACTCTGCACGTTTTGTTCGGATGCATTCGCTAAAGGATTGTGCTGACTCAAGCTGGTACTTTCCTACCTCCCTGAAAGTTTTTTTTTAAGAAAAACGCCTGGGATACCTAAATCTCTGTGAACTTCAGGTGGGTGTGTAGGCCTACACTCACTGTAGGAGCTCCCGCCTTTCCAGGCTTTCGGCACTTCAGCTGGGACTCATATCAATACAGTCTCTGAATCCTATGTAAGTTACCTGTGATTGGCTTGCCATTCTGAGGAATCGAAACCCTAAAAACCTGGAAGTCGTACTAGGCAAGTCAGACAACAATATGCCCGTTGATTGGTATGCAGACTGTGTGAAAGATTGGACATCATAATTGATTAATGCTGTCTGCCCGCATGTATGTCGTGTGCCAGACTTTCTCATTCTCCAGTCGTACCAGCCGATAGAACCAGTAAATTTTGATTTGCTGCAGCAGCAAAACCGCGTGACATGGAATGGCTGGTCGACAGTATCCGCCTCATCCACCGTCCCTCCTCATTGGCTGGCGGGCGGAAGATTGACAGATTGTGACTCATTCTAGTAGGACAAAATCAGCTGATTTCATTGGACCAGGCCAGAAAGCGTGCGACAAACTCGACCAGCTTGTTAACAAGGCCGACAGAATGAAGTGAGGTACTGAAGCGAAAGATGCATATTTTCCTGACGGCTGCGCGGAAGTGGTGAACAGATGGAGCATCAGGAATATAGACCGAACGAGAGAGTGAAAAAATATCCCTTCGAGATATCCTTGTCATTAGTGATCAGAACCTCTCGCACTATTCACGTTCTGATTGTGTTCTCCCAAGTCCACAAGAGACAATGGTTATCTCGCTTGTGTCGCTACGCAGCGAAAACTCTCTCTAGAGCACCTGTCTTTTGGGGATTCGTACGTATTTTGCCTCCTGACTCACATGTCACCACGATTAGCAAGTCTTGTTCTCAGTTTGATGGTTAACTTTACGATCGAAGTTCGTCCAACTAGAGCTTATTTGGTCTCAGGTTTTTTGTCGTCAACATTGAGAGTAAAGCCTCAGCGCCAAATTAACCAATTCTCATTTCTTTTGGTTCAACTGAAAGCCTGGAGAAATTCAAACAACACCAAAAATTATTACCCACTCTGAAACTCTGCACGTTTTGTTCGGATGCATTCGCCCAAAGGATTGTGCTGACTCAAGCTGGTACTTTCCTACCTCCCTGAAACTTTTTTTTTAAGAAAAACGCCTGGGATACCTAAATCTCTGTGAACTTCAGGTGGGTGTGTAGGCCTACACTCACTGTAGGAGCTCCCGCCTTTCCAGGCTTTCGGCACTTCAGCTGGGACTCATATCAATACAGTCTCTGAATCCTATGTAAGTTACCTGTGATTGGCTTGCCATTCTGAGGAATCGAAACCCTAAAAACCTGGAAGTCGTACTAGGCAAGTCAGACAACAATATGCCCGTTGATTGGTATGCAGACTGTGTGAAAGATTGGACATCATAATTGATTAATGCTGTCTGCCCGCATGTATGTCGTGTGCCAGACTTTCTCATTCTCCAGTCGTACCAGCCGATAGAACCAGTAAATTTTGATTTGCTGCAGCAGTAAAACCGCGTGACATGGAATGGCTGGTCGACAGTATCCGCCTCATCCACCGTCCCTCCTCATTGGCTGGCGGGCGGAAGATTGACAGATTGTGACTCATTCTAGTAGGACAAAATCAGCTGATTTCATTGGACCAGGCCAGAAAGCGTGCGACAAACTCGACCAGCTTGTTAACAAGGCCGACAGAATGAAGTGAGGTACTGAAGCGAAAGATGCATATTTTCCTGACGGCTGCGCGGAAGTGGTGAACAGATGGAGCATCAGGAATATAGACCGAACGAGAGAGTGAAAAAATATCCCTTCGAGATATCCTTGTCATTAGTGATCAGAACCTCTCGCACTATCTAGCATTATTTGTTGGACTTAATCCTATGGTCTACCGACATTGAACCCAACTCAAACACTAACACACGCTAAAAAAGTCAGTTTCTATAAATTAAAGTGGAAATAGCACAGTGTTTTGATGAAAGCCTCCATTTCAAACTACTCAACTCCCGAACAGTTGAACAACACATGATTCCGCTGCCGGAACACAACAGTGACTTCATAACACTCGAAGACGGTTGTCATTAAGTCCCTTCCAGTGATACTATTTCTAGTAGGTAACCAGAAGCAGTTGGTCTGAGAGGAACTCATCTGCTGGTTGTAAGTGAGATCGGTCATTAGTTGTGAATCGCTGATTCCAGAAGCTTGCAGTCGCCCATCATACATGCAACCCTAGGTTAGTTTGATTTTTCCACACTAAATGACTGTTATCACGAAGTCTGCTTCTGTCTGAGACATTTCGTTGTACATTTCATCAATAAAGGCTAATAAGTAGCAACCGCAAGTAAGCGACATTCTGGTGGTTGATCAGATGGCAGTTGATTTGTTCACTGAGCTTGGCAATTGGTTTGCAAGCGTTTCGTCCCCAGTCGAGGAGACATCGTCAGTGCGCAGTTGAATGGGTACTTCCTCCGTGCCTGGCTGCGTTTATGTAGTTTTTTGAAGAGAATCTAATATCCTGTCATGTGATTGGCTAGTTGGTATGTCTTCTGTTGCATTATTGTAGGATCGAACGTGATTTTTTGCTGCGTTGTGGTCTGTGTGCCTTTTATTCTATTGGTTCTTTGGATGGCTGCTTTGGGGTGCTTCGGGTCTGTTTGCAGTTGGTCCGTTCCCGCTCTGTGTTTCGTTGTGGTTTTCCTTCCTTGAATCTGGCTGGTTGTGACGGCAGCTTCTATTTTTGATAGTTTCCTTGCTGCAGCCTGATTGTTTCTTTTTACTTTGTCCGACTCTGTGTTCTGTAGTTCCGTAATCCTTTGTTGTCAGTGGCCGATAGACTGGATCAAATTCGATGTGTTTGTTGATGGCTTTTTAAGTTAACTGCCATGATTCTATGAATTCACGGTCTTTCTTTGTTCTCGCTTGAGCCAATATGTGAATGGTGCTCCAGTTGAACTTGTGTCCATCCTGATATTCGTGTACGGAGACGAACGAAAATAGGCCGTGCCTTTTGGCTGCGAGTTTGTGTTCATGTATCCTGGTAGAGAGCTTCCTTCCTGTTTGTCCCACGTAGTGTTTGTCATAGTCTCCGCGCTGGATCTTGTACACGACGTTGGTCCTCAACATTGTGTTCAATCATCCCTTTGGGCTTTATAGTGTTCTCCGTAGGGTGTTTGCAGGTTTGTGGGACACTGTTGTGTTGTACTGTCGTAGCAAGCGTGCTGTCTTTTCCGAAGTATTCCTGATGTATGGGAGTCTGACCCGTTTGCCTCCTCCTTATGCAGTGGGGTTGGTCAAATTGGGTTTTCTCAGAGTCCACCAGATGAAATTTCTGGGCTATCCATTTCTCTGAAAAGCTCTTCCCTGGCTTTTGACTCCGTGGTGTTGCAGTGCGTCTCAATACGCCTGAAGAGGATTCGGATACAGCTTTGCTTGTGACAGTTGGGGTGATTGCTGTGGTAGCTGAGAGTGTGGTCTGTGTGCGTTGCCTTCCTGTAGACTTCCGTCTGCAGTTGTCCGTTTGGTAACCTCGTGATGAGGACGTCCAGGAATGCCAGTTTCCCATCGATTTCTTCTTCCATTGTGAATTGGATATATGGTGAAAAAGCTGTTTATTAGTTGACTTGTTCGTTCAAGTTCATTCCTTTTGATGATGACAAAAGTGTCGTCTACGTAACGGATCCATATCTTGGGGTTTATGTCCGGAAGTACAATTCGCTCCAGTTCTTGCATCACAACTTCTTCAAGCGAAAATGAAGTATACATTAACTAAGAGAACACTGGTGTTCGGTAATGTCGTCTTGACAGTTGAGGACCTCACTGACAAAACAAAAGAGAGTGAGCAAGGTCTCTCATTTTAGACGGGGAGATTAGAGTATTCCACGTTGTCTAACCCATTATAACCGACTCAGGACGCTTCCCTTGTGTACTACCGAGTGAGTTGATTATCTTCCGACTTGATACTACAATCATGTCTTCTGATTTACCTGTTTTAGAAATGTTGCGTTTCACGAACCACCCTGCCAGAACTGGCTTAAGTGTTACCTATTTTCGTGAGCTTGATCCAGTGTGATAAAGCTCAAAGTAAGGATAAACGTAAAAAGCGATCCACAAGGTCCCAGAGAAGAGAGCCTTCTTCCTGAAGTTTTGGATGTAATTTCGAAAAACATGCATGGTTTCGCGTTCCACCCCTCTAAATGTGACTGTTAACACCGCCTTGTAAATGCGTAATATGTGAATTCGTTAGGCAAATGACTGATTTCTAGCGGTAGTTCAAGGATAACGGGTCATAATTCTCTTGATCCAGCTGGGACCAGGCTTCTTGTGAACATCGGAACTGTATGCTTGTAGACGCTAACGTGACAAGGAAGGGTTGCTTCACACTGTTCGACACTGACCACTTCTCTCAAGTGAGATGGCCCAAGTGGTTAGAACGAGAATTTACTGACCGGAATGTCTGAGGTTCGAACCCGACCTCTGCCACTCGACTTCCCCTGTCTAGGCTTGGGCAACCTAGCAGTATCCCAGCCCTGTGCAACCTTCAGGTTGCAGGATAGTTAGGCACCGAAAGGGTGCTACAACTGAACGACGTTCCACGCTGTTCGACATTGACCAGTTCTCTCAAGAAGATAGAATACAACATTTTATCTCAACACCAAACCCTTCTGGATAGACAGCTTCTCACATTTGATCTTCAGATGTGCCCACATAGCCTCACTCTATGACAGACAGTTTCCATATTTGACGAGTAATGTCTTGAAGAGCGCATCATGTGATCAATACAGTTACGATTGTCGACGGTTCGCTGACCTTGGGAGTTCGTTAGCTAGCGTTTCAGCGTGATACCACCAGCTGATTGTTTTGAGACGAAACGGAACGAGCGGTTTGTCCCAGTCGCCACGTCACGTTTCAAAATTAACTACTGACAATGTTATCTCATCGCACCCTGCGTAGCTCAGCGAATAAACCAACAAAAGTGTTCAAACTTATTCACCAAGACTCCGCCTCATAACTGCTTTTTTCGCAGGGTCACTTAAAACTTTATAGTTTGCATGGACGCCCTTATGAACGGGCACATGGTTAGTCAATGTCATCGCACGAACACTTTAGAGCGATAAAAACCGAAAATTACACAATTGCGTGTCCACGTATAGAACAGTGAAATGCCTGTGATATCAGTAATTTTACTGGGTGAGGCGATGTCTCGAATGTTGTACCAACTGAAACATGAAGCGGCCTGTGTGCAGCACATTCAGTTGTAGAATATCATAAACGAGGGATTCAGTCGAGTCTCCCGTGAAAACCAAATTGAGTTGCAAATGAGTGTATTCCTCGAAGTGGTCAGTCTTTGACACCTTCCCTGCTTACTGCTTTCCTCTGATGGGATGAAGCTTTCCTTTTCTAAAAACATCCTGAATGCACAAGAACTCTTCATAAAGGAAGCTACTTACAAGGTTGCTGAAAACGACAAGACCTTGTGAGCTAACTGACCAATCACATGTGGAATTGGTTATGTGTGGACAGTTTGTATAACATCCGGACAAGAATAACGTGCGATATAAAATAAAATAGAAGAGTAGGAATATCACAAACGAGTGGTTCAGCTGGATTTTAGGTGGGTCCCCCTGTCGAAAATTAATTGGTACGTGGATGAGTTTATAAGCAGAATAGAGCAAGTCCATCGTCCAGCGTTTCGCCCTAGATCAGTCGACGTGCGACTGTAACTACGAGTGGACAGACTCGGTGGTGTTTGATGACGGACACATTCCGTGGGTGGTTGCAGCCACTAACAAATTCCTTCATACCAAAGTCCAGTCCGCAAAAGGTGGTAACAAGCCTTTCACTACGGGTACATTTTGGCACATGTTCTTTTCTAAAAACTGAAACGTCAAACGGTTTTGGTTTACGATACACCACGTTGTCTCTCACAGTGAAAGGAAGGTGGAATTGGGGCATTAGCTTGAAGCATCGGATGTTGACGATTCCAAAAAGGACCATGGTAATGGCACTGTACCTGCAAAGGTCACTGAAATAAGCCATGCCGATTTCTATTCTGATGCAGTAAGACCGTCTTCTGACTCAGTTCCTAATGACTAGTTCTGAAACCTCCGTTTGAACTTCTAAAATCGGTGTACTTTCCTCGTCGCTAATGCCACTGTTATTGGTGTACATTTCCTTTAACGGACCGGCTTAACTTTTGGCCAGTTTATCAAGAAGCAAGGGAATCCTTCGAGGCGGAACGTCTCAGTTTTACGTGCAGATATGAAATATTCCCGCCTCAAAAACCTTTTGAAGAAAAATTTGACCTGCATGTTTCTCAGTTGGTTCTCCTAATTCAAATGGTCATATTAAAAATCTCGGGATTGAGAACTTTGTCGAAATGTTGATAACTCAGCTGACTTTATTGTGTTTTTTTTTCAGAGGGCTGTCAATCTGTTCGCCGAGCTTGGCAGTTAACGTGAAAACGTTTCGTCGCCAAACGAGCGGGCATCATTGGAGAGCGGTTGAGTGACTTCAGCTCGATTGGTGAAGAAACGTTAATTGCCAAGCTCGGTGAACAGATCGACAGCCATCTGATCAACAACCAATAACGTCAGAATCTTGCTAGTTCGAAAACGGGAGCAAATGAGTTTTGTCAGAATGCATGTAGTCGACATCCAAACAACACCTCTGTCAAGGCGTTCCCATTTCTTAAGTCCCCCTTGTGATGGAATACTGGAAGACAGTGAACGTTGTAAAGCCTCGATGTTGATTGCTCTATTTAGGTTAATTTAGAAAACCTGTATTGATTGGGATTTCACCTGTCACTTGAAATCAGTCCATGTTAAAAGTCTAGAAGCGCTGTGTGCAACTGTCTTAACTGGTCTCATCAGCTGCGCGTACATCGCGAACCTCTGTAGTGATTCGAAATCTTGATCGTCCGGTCGGTAGTTGAACCCTACACCGTCGGATTACACCTGATTGATCGGCGGTATATATGACTCACATCAAGATGGGGACTAGGGATCTGTTCCGGACAAGCCCCGCCAAAAAAATAACCCCCATCACCCAAAAAAGATTAGAATAAGGGGAATATCAAGCTTGTACTTTTAGTTTTTATTGAAGTGGGTGAAATTGTGAAATGTCACTATTAATTTGCATGAAAAGGTCCGTTTTTCGGTACCTTTGCCTCCAAACGAACACACACAAATAGGTGTCCACTAAAGATTGGTGTTTATTCTGCATCTTGTAGATGTGCCAAAGATATTCGATGGTTTGTGTGTGGGCTGCAGTCGTTGGATCCACAAATTTTTCGACATGATTAACCGTTTCATGAGTATAATTCATGTCAGTCATCATTTCGATTCCTTGGTATGATGCCCTTTCTTGCCGACACTGTCGGGCATTAACCTCCACCTGTCATTTGGTGGCCACTGCTGATTAAGTGTTGCCGATGGATCACTCCGTGGCTTTGCAAAAAACGTATTTCCGTCTCCTTGTCGCGAACGAGAGTTGAAAGCTTCAGAAAGTTCATTTAAGTTTTTACGTCCGACGGAATTTTTGCACAAAAATGGGCCTAGATGCGGATAAGGAACTGTTTTCATCAAAAATAGGTCAAGGTTGTGTACGTACATTAAATTGAAGCTGGCAAAAACTGGCGGGGCTTAACTTTTCGCGCATTCACTTTTTGCATTAGTGGTGGGGCTTATCTGGAAAAGATCCGGGGGCTAGTGTCAATTAGTACCTAACCTTTCTGGGTTTGCAAATACTGAAAAGAAAACAAAAATCTTGGTTGTCACTACCAGTTTAGGTATAGCATCAACCATTCTATGGGCATTCTCTTCGCAGACAAGCACTCAGTATGCCTGAGCATCTTAGGTGCATCTGAAAACACAACTGTAGATATGTCTTCAGATTTGAAGCTGACAGTGACTCATTCAAAAACCAAATAGGACTCAACCTGTCGCCGATGTATGCTTATGTATTCTCGTCAGCTTTGTTTCAGGTCTAGTCCACTCTGAGACCAACCCAAAAACATGTCACCACTGTCTGGTAAGGGGCACATGCTGAGATCAATATTCACAAAGTCACGTGACCCTCTCAGTGGTTTTGATTTGCTTTCAAAAAAAGCACATGCATGTTGTGATTCTGTGGCTATCCAACAGAAATTGCATCTGATTCATTCAGTTTCAAGTCGACACATACACAGCCCAGGATGCCACGATGGTGCGTAAACTGAAACTAGTCAGTCAGGGAGAAATCAGGACAAGAGTTCCGGATGTAAATGAGGCTCATATAGGTTAGCGTTCCTCAACATTTTCAGCTTATCACCCGCTCAGTTCCACATATGCAACGCCATCCCCTCTTAAGTGACACTCTACAAAGACCGTTCGAGAAAAAGCAGTACTTCTGAAAATTAAAGAACAATCTTCAGATGCGGCCTAGCTAGCAATTTTCTAAGAGGCCAGTCCAAATAAGAGCCTAACACTACCGTTCTTTTGGGTGGTTCCTCTTCGTGACACAAAATAAAAGTTGGTATCATGATCCCCTTAAAATGAAGGGAAACAGCTCATAAGTGTTCGGATGAAGTTCATTTGGTAGTCTGAGATAGCCAGCGAAATACACTTGTTTACACAGAAATTTTTGGTTTTGCGTGAGACTCGCCTGGAACCCAGCTGAAACTGTCGCTTGTGATGCTTCCAGGCTGAAGGAAACTCGGGGAATGCAAGTACCTCATGAGCTCCAAAAAGGGCGAAACCGGTCTTGGGCTGTCGAAGAATTTTCAGCAACCTTATGAGTAGTGCACTACGAATATATTAGATGGAGTTCTTTGTGTTCTTCGGGAAACAACACTTACTACAGCGACGTTTTTCCACATGTGGTCGTGTGTGGGTCTTCGGCGTCGAAGAATTTTCAGCAACCTTATGAGTAGTGCACTACGAATATATTAGATGGAGTTCTTTGTGTTCTTCGGGAAACAACACTTACTACAGCGACGTTTTTCCACATGTGGTCGTGTGTGAAGAAGTGCCGCAGACATCAAGTCTGCACAGGTCAGAAATGCTTCGGCTGAGGTTGCAAAGTTCAAGTGCTCTAAATTTAAAGTAATGGCTCCTTCAAGTACTCTAAAATTAAAATAATGGCTCCTCGTTGATTAAGAAGATCTAACTGGATTACGTAACCTCAGTCTCTCGATTTCTATCACTCCTTGACCGGATGCATCCACGTTCTGATCTCATTTTGAGGGAATCTAACTCTTAGAAGTTCCCAATTATTTCACGTTCCCACACCAGATTGGCAGATTTTAACTCAAAATTGGTAGAGACATGGATAAGCACTCAGGCGACAATTAAATCTGACTGACACTCCGATGTTTTGTAGTTAATTCCGCCCTCATATCCAAAGTTTTAAGCTTGGTTTCGACTGACGTTGTGGTGCCACTCTCTGAAACAGTTGGCCGGCGTAAAGCTACCAGACTGTTCATCCACGTCAGTTCGTCCCATACACGTCAGTTTGCAAGCGTCAATTCAGACGATCAGACATGTACAGAATTTTCATTTCCTTCAACATACGACATGCGTGATTGATGAGTCGCTACAAAACCTGATGGAGTGTAGCCAGAAAATGAATGGTCTTTTACCTGTGTTAGACATTCCTAAAGTTTGGAGGAAGCAAAGTGACACCGAACAACAATTCTTCCAGAAGGTCGCCTACGGGTAAAATTTCCTGAAACCTGTGCTGCGCCTAATGTCTCCATCGAAACTGCAATCCGCTTTTGAGAAATACACTCATTTGCAAATCACTTTGGTTTTCACGAGTGACTCAATTGTATTCCTCGTTTGTGATATAGTTGAGTCTCTCGTGGAAACCAACTTGATTTGCGAATGAGTGTATTCTCGAAAACAGTCCAATTTGGGTTCAAGTAGAACATAAGTTTGACGGAAACTCGGGGACTGCCCCTACTTGATGAGCCCGAAGCAGAAGGGTGAAGCCGGTCGTGGGCTGTCAAAGAGTTTTCAGCAACCTTGTGAATAGTTCCATGTATGCAATCCGCTTTCTTTGGGCCACTGGAGCTGATGACAATAAAAATGCATTCTAGTCAATAAATGCAACTTTGTCAACTCATCGATTGGATTTTCTAAATGCATTTTGTTCAGTTGATCCCTACAGATATTTCGTTTACAGTACCGAGGAACGCATGACTCATGAGCAAACACATACAAGGGAAGTTTCATGCAGGTCATGATCACAAGCTGTAAGAAACGGTTTCAACCTGACTTCAACCTGAGTTGGTGGTGCTCAGTGAACTTGGTTACTGACAGTAACAAGCGGGGGTGGTAGACTGTTACTTTTAGTTTGTCAAATGCGTGTCTGGTAAGTGAGCGTTTGGACGCTTTATCAACCTAGAATAGAGCATTCTATGGTCCGTTCACCCTGAGATGCCGTTCATCTCCATACGAAGCTGTGTAAGCAGTTTTATCCACGTACATGGCATCACGCGCTTCATACCGCTTTCAGGAACGACAAAACAAAGTCATTTTCGCATCGTAATGACATTTCCTCTAAATTGCCTAAATTTTACTTATTCCGCATCATCACCCTCCCATCCTTGTCCACTAAAGTCGCAAATGGCTTGGTGTGATTCATCCGTTGTTCGTTCATCCCCTAGGGCACACACAGCGACCGGTTTTATCGATTTTTCCCAAGGATGTGAATCGGATTTGGACTGTTTGAATAGATCTCACCGAAGCCATGTGATTCTTTGGGTTATGGGAACAGGTTGGGCCTAGAAATGGGAAGTATTCTGTGAACGCCTCCACACCCAATCAAGCACTGGTTACTATGCGACTTGTTGTACCAGTCTCCTTAAGCGGAACGACATAAAAGTCCAACAATTTGTTTACATGACGAAACAGGTGCGAAGCTGGGCGTAAACTCCGACACCAGGTCATAATCTGATAGATGAAGCCGTAAATCTGAAACAGAACAGTGACGTTATGCCCGTCTTTCTGACTGCTATAGTTAGACACGCACAGAGAGATGCGTCATCCTGCAATGATTGTCCCATCTCAGCTGTTCGCTGAAACGGCTCATTACGAATAAAGATGACATTATCGGCATCTCGTAATGCAGCATTACGCTTGTATGAAGAAGTCATTCTATGCTGGAAACCTGAAAAGCACTGCACATTTTTCCCGCTTGCTGGGAATTATCAGTAGTGCGAATTATCGAGTCTTCGGAAGGCTTCGAATCCGTGACCATTAGGCCAAGATTGGTCGATCGGTGATGAGATTAGCTTGCACTCAAACAGTACATGGTCCAAGCATTCTTCAGTCCTTCCGGTCAGGTTACCCTGTCGGTCGTTGACTGGTTCCTCGAATCACAACTTCACACATGGAAGTCCCACGTGACTTGTGGGATTTCCTCCGGATTGGCCCTTAGCCTATGCCTGGTGGTCTGGGTAGGCATTTCCAAACAGCTGACTCCTGACCTTGTGTTTTGATTGGTTCGATTCGTCGCTGCATTAGCCCCCCGTCAATATCTAGTTGAAGGCGTGTTTTCGATGTTCCAAATCTACAACCCGTTGATAAGCAAGCACGGGTGAGTGAATGCTAATATTTCACTGACCCCTACGACAAACAACTGATGTGACTGGAATTTTCGGCCTGTACTTTACCACTGACAGCTGATTTAGTTGATAAAACTAACCTTTTTAAATGAAGGCTGGAATTTAAGAAGCTCACTGAATGGCTGAAAACCTGATATGGACCTGAAGTTGTCGGGATATCATAAAAGAACTTGTAAGGTTTAGCGAAGTACACTCATTTGCAAACAAGTTTGGTTTTGCGAGAGACTCGCCTGGAACCCACCTGAATCTCCCGTTTGTGATGTCGGGTTTAGATTTTTCCCCGCGACGGAAACATATTAATTGTGGTTGGTTGCTGGTTTTGTAGTGCTCATATTCGCATCACTCTCGTGTGAACAGTCATCCTTCTGTCCTGGCGCAGCTGTTCTGGTTAGTCCACATCAGAGTAGGAAAGCAATAGACTCGAGTTTCGCTCCTATTAGAGTTCATCGGCAGTACGTTTCCCTCTCCGTGTCGGCGTACGAACTCCGGATGTCTAACATGCGATGCGCACGCTAGACAGACCTGAATTTTCACGTCTGAACAGGCCAACGTGTTCACGCATTAGTGTTATGATTGGTATGTCCAACTCCTCGAACCAATGAGAAGTAATAAACTTTTATTTCGTTCTTTCGGTCTACCAAACTATGGGCAGTGCGTCGGTAGAGTTGGACAGGGATCAAGCTGGGCCTAGATCCTAAGAACCGACATTGAAGAACTGATCTCGACTTTTGTAAGCGGGCATACTCATTACATATTCATATTTTATGTCGAGTAAACAAATCGATCGACGCTGCAACTACCTTGTCTAAATGTGTGTTAGTCGAAACGAAATTTGTGGCCATTTTTTTGGTGTCCTAGGTCATTTTGGGCTAGGTTAACACTCTCCAAGTTTCTGACCGAACTCCGTGTTTGTCTGCACTGTGTTTTGCTGGTAAACTGCTTTCATGGACGATGATATGAAAAATAGCTTTACAGAAACGTCAATTTTTGTGTGAAATACGCAAAGATTTTGGGGTATGCCTCGTTTGTTTTATTCTAGATCCTATTGGGAATCACGCCATACAAATTCCTTGAAATTACGTGCTAGTGTAGGCCAGTTTATTGGTGTAATTGTCTGTTCTGCCTGAAGCAGGGCGAGAAAAATTGATAAAAATGATCTTCGCTAAGTTGTTCACGGTTGTCAGGGTAACATGGATCTGTGGGCAAACTGAAGAAAATTCAACCCAAATAAAAAGGCCTTTTAAATGTCTTTTGTGATAGTCTGCATATGCATTCTTTGGTTCAGAAGGACTGAAAGCACTGAGATTTTTTCGGCTTGCAGCAACTTCGACGCGGTTATCATATCCCCACCGAGAATGTCTCGATTCAAACGTTCTGTTTAAAATCCTAGTTTGGTACGATAAATGTGAAAACTACCTCGTCAGATACTCTCATGTGCATGCTAGTTTAGTTTTGTTCCTATTCACACCACTCTCGTTTGAACGGTCGTCCTCCTGTTCTCTTGCGTAATCACCAAAGGGGAGCATTGGACTCGAGCTTCGCTCTTATTAGAGCTCATCAGCAGTGCATATCCAATGGCCGTGCCGGGATTTGAACCCCGGATATCTGACATGCGAGGCGAGCGTGTTACCACCCCTCCATCAACGTATCTGAATTTTCATTTCTGAACAGGTAGGGCTTCCCAGTCAGGAGACTCAACTGAGTCAAGTTGTACCTCTCGTTTGTGGCAGTCTTCTTCAGCGGAATTTGTTTCGTGTCTCAGTTGCTAAGATATTCAAAATATCACATTATGTTGTATAGGTTGATGAAAACTCTTTGAGGGCCTGTGACCGATTTCGTCCTTCTTGGGGCTTATCAGGCAGGCACAGTTTCCGAGTTTTCGTCAACCTTTTGTCCCGCTTGGAAGGAATGGAATTCGCCTAACAATCTCATTCGAATGCTAGCTTGTGTTTTTGTGTGCGAAATTCAACTGAACTCAGTTGCACGTCCCATTTATAGCAGCCAACCTTTTGCCCCGCTTGGAAGGAATGGAATTCGCCTTACAATCTCATTCGAATGCTAGCTTGTTTTTTTGTGTGCGAAATTCAACTGAACTCAGTTGCACGTCCCATTTATAGCAGTCATGGGTTGTTTTCAGCAACCTTGTGAGTAGTATGTAACGTCTCGGAATTTACGTGTTCCATGGTGAATTAAAAGTCTCATCAAAGCTTGCCTAAACACATGTTGTAGTTTGTTACTCAGATATCTCGAACAGATGATAGCGTCTGACAAATTCCCGTGTTTGTACTAGAATTATCCCACACGAAAACGCAGTTTGATAATAACATCAATCCTACTGAGACTAGTTCTGACTGACCTTTGACCAAATTTCTTTCTTTTCTATCACCTAATAAAATTTCCTATCTCTTTCAAACAAAATTACACTGTTTGCCACGTCCATATTGGATGTTTGACACGAACTTAGCTGAAAAACGCAGTTGAAGGACATTATCTACTTGTACACCATTTTTGTGTGCACTGAAATTTGGCGTCATTCACGTGATTTCTCCTCAGTAAGGTACCCCTCAGCTAGACGCACCATCCTGCCGTAGGTGCTTCAAGAGAGTGGAGATAATGGCCTGATCTGTGTTCTCGATGCTTCGTCTCCCACCAAAACGACGCCGGGTGAGGAACCCTTCTTGGAGGTCATGAATTCCCTCCTCGCGGAACTTTTACTCGGATCCTGGCTCAAGGGCACTCTGCGCACACAGCTCTTCACTTTGGTTCACATGGCTGCACTGCTAAGCCTCCTTACATCCAACTTAAGCAGAACTTGACTTTTAAAAGAACCCCTGACCTCTTTCTAGTTTACACCTCAAGAAGGACTTCTTAAGTGTCTGTCTTACTCGCTGTGATCCTCAGTTTACGCAGCTGCATGTCCCCATGGAAATCTTATTTCCCCGAAAATTCTCTCGCTAAAAAAGCACTGGGTATGACAATCCACATGCACCGTCCTTCGAACTGCTAGTGAAATGAATCCGAATAAACTCCGTTTTCTCCGGAGAGTCTCATGCGTTTTTCCTAATCACATACCCTACAATATATCACGAAATTTCCGCCCAAACTGATGTTTTCACACAATCTTTAGCTAATATTAGTCCTAGATTTCACACAACTTTAGCTAATATTAGTCCTAGAAACATGTATGGTCCACCGCTGGTAGCGATTTCCTTATACCCACTTTTTTCCGTTTCAACGCACTGTTGCCTTGAGTTAGTTGAACAAGGTGTCGATCCCGTTTCAGGGCGAAAACTGTGAATGGTTCTCCTTAACACCTAGTTGGGTAGACGTGCCTCGAGGTAACACTTGGTTGGCCCGTACCATCCTAATTTGACCAGTTCTCCTCTGTCCTTATCCGGTTATACTACTACTCTCCTGGTTCGTAGTGGACATATCTGCTGATCTTTTCGTTTGGAAGTCAAACGACACCCCAGTAACTGCTTACGTAAAAGGTATCGGATCCATATAACTTAAGCGAAACATGTTCACTTGTTTTAAAGTTTTTCCAACGTGCGCAGATAACGCAGGTCCCTTGTGATGTTACGGGCCGTCATTTGAAATCTTCGGACAGTCTAGTATCACGCCAAAAGACGCATTCAGTTTCTTCCTCTCTTCCTCCGGATTAGTCGGAATCTCAGAAATAACTAAAAACCGGCTGGTCACTGCGGTTGACGAAACACCTTCTCCTGTTTCGTAAACCACAGGTGCCTACTACATCTCGATATGTTGTCATTTTACAAATCTCCGGTGACAGATCGCCGTCTGTGTGACCGAGCATCGTGTAACCAGTGCGTACACATGCACACGAACGGAGATCTCCAAGCACCATTGTCGATCATGACAGCTGAAGGTGCCACACTGGTGATAACCGCCAATCACCAATTGCAGGCGACAAATAAACGACTAATACGGTCTCCAATTTGTGGTTGATGCTGTGTTGGGTAACGAATTTTTGGACAATCAGTTCTTCAAAATTCGAAGGAGGGGGGAATTGGAACCAAGCTGCCAAAATTACTTGTTTGTATCAGTATTCGAAGAAAAATTATGATTATGTCTGCGCACTCGGCATCCAAAGATTTGTTGCTGTTCGTCATAGCTTCCTTCTCTTCCGACTCGTTTATGAAAAGACCAACTTGAATTATAGTATTTATTTCAGGCACACGGGTCAAATAGCCTAAGACTTTCGGGCAGCGTTTGCTAATTTCAGATACCTATGGCGTCAGAATGGTTTATCCCTGAATCTGAAGGGATGTGTGTATCGAGCTACAGTACGGGTTGTTTTGTTGTATGGATGCAAGACTTAGCCTATTCGAGCCTATTCGAGAGAAGTCTTCAGGTGTTCGACAATCGTTGTTTCAGAACCAAAGCTCATGTGGGTTGGTGTCGGCGAATCCTTAACGAGACAGTTAGAAAGCGCATTTTCGGTTGTGTAACGGGTACTTCGATTGAAGAATGTGTCAAGTCCCAGAAGCTGCGTTGGTTGGGATGTGTTGCGTATACCAAACCATCGTTTGCCGAAGAGAGTGCTGTTTTCCATGCCCAATTCGGAGTGGCGTAAACAGCGAGGTGGCCAACCCTTGACTTGGCAGAGGAGTATGAAGGAGATCACGAAACGCTTGGGTGCTGTCGGCGCTACTCGCCTTCTAGGATGGTGGCCTCGCGATCCCCACTGCGCCAGATTGGAGACGCTACAAGATATGGCAGCCAACCGATGTCAGTGGCATTCTTGTCGTCAGTTTCTATCCAGATTGCCCAAGTGAATGTCTGGAGGTGTAGGCACTTCGGAATGATTGTGTTACGCTAGCGCTAAGTCCCTCCCCCGTCCACCTTTATTCTTTTCTTCACAATAAGGCTTCCAAATAAATCATGTTTGTACAGCAGTGAAGCATAGGTGTTGAACACTGATGTCATGCTGTCGATGATGATGAGGACGATGCCT
>NW_008752062.1:3917-20651 GCF_000715545.1 Opisthorchis viverrini | reverse complement strand
ACAATATTGGAGGAATCGCAGCACATTCAGTTGTAGAACATCATAAACGAGAGATTCAGTTGGGTCTCTCGTGAAAACCAAATTGCTGTACAGGTAAATTGAAAATCGGTAGATTAGTTTCTGGGCAACCTTCCGCCTGTGACACAAAAGCTTCGCCAGGTCAACTGATACAAGTTTAGACTTCAAGCCAGACGGGCAACTGATTAACGCTTACTCGCTGGTACAGACTATCAAAATCGGTGAGCTGTACTCAAGAGGAATGCTCAACTCAAATGGTGTGAACCATGAAGAGCCAGACCCTAAAACCCAAGCCAAAGTATTTGGATCTATCTCTCCCAGTTCCTCAGCGTATTCACCTATGGAAACTGAGGAAAAAACAATGATTGAGCATGCTGTCAATAAACTGTTGTTTTTATTGGTTCTGTGTCTGCGCTAAAATTCAACCCCCCTTTTGTAACCTTGTCATTTGATCTGAAGAAACACTACCTGACAGTAAATCTACCGACTGTTTTTCAAACTTCTCTGAAAAATAGGTTTTTGATTGGATCCGATCGTTTTCCCGTTGATTAAAGTCTCCGTCTTTTTGTTGAAATAGTCTCGTCTTGAATAAAAATCTCACGCGGTCATCTTGAGGTCCGAACTGTGGGCATTAGGTCAAGCAGTGCCAAACGTTGTATCAGACTGTGCTTTTCGACAAATGCATGGTCGTACATATTGATTCTAAGTTTTGCGTAACGACCGAACCCATACCACCCATGAATCACGGTCTGCTGGACCTCACAACTCAAAAACCCTGGCTGATGCTGGAATCTTTTGGACTGACTTTCGCTTAACTGGCGCCAGCATAAAATAAGTCGTACGTGTGCGTTCATTTGTTTGAGAAATAAGTGTGTATGAATGCATTAATTAACGATTTGGGACATTGGTTCGGCGCCCCAAGTATTCAGTCTGCCCCCTACATTCGCATCTTGTGTGTCCAAGGGAAGACGGAAACTGGTCAGACGCAAGTTATTGCCAGTGGTTTCGAACTACAAGCAAACAGACTGATGACCAAGCACAGTGAGTATCCTGTCCCTTTTGCGACTGGGTCAAAGGAAATTTATCATGTTCTATTTATTGTTCATTTGTTTGATCAACAGGGGTCGTCGATTGTCGATCGGATAACAACAGCTCGATAGATTCCATCCTATCCAAATGTGGTGATCTGTCAGGTCGCGCGGCCGTACCTCACTCAGCCACCTCTCCGTATATGATGCGGACTGATCCAAGTGATAACAAGACTACGTTCGTCCAACGTTCCGCTTCTCTGGCACGGCAGCGATTTGGGCCCGAGATCAAATCAACCGACACTCGAGAGGAGGGCTCGAGAGGCCAGCGTCGATCTCACTTTGTAACAGGTTCAATTCCATTGACTGGACCAGAGGCGAAGCCCGATTTCAGCCCATTAACACAGACAGTCTACAGAGAAAAGGGCATGTCTATGAAATCAAGCGGTGGTAGGAAGTTTTTGGTAAGTTCATGGGATTCGCCCTCTGCCATTAGCACACACACACACACATTAAGTCTGTGACACACTTCTTTATCAGTAATATTTTTCAAACACAACTTTCGTGATTTCACAGGCAATTGAGCATATTCTCCAATGTCAGAGTGAGAGAAAAACCAGGAGAAAGTCGGAAAGTGATTAAATACGTTGGCTGTTAATCAGATAGCAGTCGATCTCTTCGCCTAGCTTGGCAACTGGCTTCTAAGCGTTTCATAACCATGCAAGAATACATCGTCAGTGCGCGTCTGGGTGTCTACCCTGACAAGGTGACCAATCGTCAACCCAAAATGAATGTTTTTCTTGTCAGTGAGGTCATATTTGTTCATCTAGACGCTTTTTGATGTTCCGCTGTTTCGGAGTTTTTCGTGAACTGTACAGGCTTCCAGGTGGAGAAAACTCGTGTATCCGTTTTAAAATCAGTTATCCAATCAACGTCCGCGTGAACACATCTGGAATTTCTCTTCAAATCAGAACCTTGCATCAGGACAACTTTAGATTTTGTTTGTTAGTCGAGCTGGATGTGCTAACGAATTACCCGCCACTACCCCCAATCCGTTCTAAAAGAGCGCACTGATGATGTCATTTTGATTGGTGATGAAATAATGGTAGCCAAATTGCCCGGCTCAGCGAACAAACCAAAGACCAACATCCTTCTCAGTGGCAGATATTTCAACTTCTACCAAGGCATTGTAAGGTTCATCCCAGGATACTTTGAGTTCCGCACCGAATGGTTTTCCACACTAAACCGGAGCACCCTGGCATGGGAAGAAAACGATCCGATATTTTTCAAAGTGGGTACCAACCACTGTCATATTTACGTATGCATTTCTTCCTGGTCCTCTGCACCTTTCCAATCGCTGAGTTATTTCCAAAACGAGTGATATGACAACTGTTGTGGACCATGGTTTTCCTAATGCCTTCTTAATACCGTGAACCCCAGTCTGGATAGCCGCTCGATAGCCTGATGCGTTTCACCCAATCAGACAGCCAATGAACGTGCGAATCAGCTGATCTATTGAACACTGACGCGTACGACCTTGTCATGTGCAACTGAAAACGGGCTGTTTATGATGTTCAAGTGGACAGTTCTAGGCGGGCCAAAAATGGTACTAAAATAGAACTCATCTGTCAAGGGCAAGTAAAGAACAACCAATCAAATCTGTCTCAAAGAAAACGGTTATTCCATGTGTCTCATGTATCTATTTGAGTTCCAGCAACTGAGCAATATTCGGGGCCTTCTGCGATATGGATTATAGCTTGCAAGTAAAGTCAGTTTATGCAACTCAGTACCGTTTTACTCAAGTTGTTTTAGCGGGAAACGTGAGGCCACTTGCAGAAAGCAGAATCCTGGTAACCAGTAAGCGGATAATCATGAGACGATTGCGTCGAGAGTTGGTAATATGGTAGAACTAGACCAAAGAATTCATCCACACTGGCTCAAAGGATGCCCCGTTACAGAGCAAAGCACGGGTGGACTAAGAGCCTGTAGGGAGAATCTTACCCTCCGAGTAGCTAGGCCCTGAATCACAGAGACTTGTGCCAAGCATATGAGGATGAACATTTCTGAGTCCTTGGATGGCCCGAGATGTGGACAGGATAGTGATTCAGGAAAGAGATCCAAAGTTGATCTGACTTGCCGCCAAGAAAATCTCAGCGCGTTCGCTTTGCTTTTAACCTCAGTGCTGTTTAAGTCATCTCTGAAAGATTCGGCCTTCTTATCACACACACTGGGGACTTTGATTTGCGGTCGAAGCATAAACATACATTTTGATGACATCTGTTCACAAACCAATCGATGACTGGCAGCTAGCTGAGCGTAAGTCACTTGCTGACGAGATCACAAAGACAAACCTATCAATAATCGAATTTGGGACTTTCCCAAGGAAGGACTCTTCAAGAGGGGCGTTTGACTAAATCTTGATTGGCAAGAAGATCTGTTTGGGCCTCTCTTCAAAGCAGTCTGTCTTTGAGAGACCCCGCTTTCATAAGTGATGTAACTACATCACGAAAGCTGCTCTCTTTTTTGTTTCTACCTGTTTACCATATTATGGTTGACCCATGTGAACAAAAATACCGACTCCACTAATATCACGCTACTGACAAGCTCTGAAGATCTCCGAATAAACTGTAAACAAACTGAGATTCGTAAATCAGTAATTTAGTGTGAACGAGAAATTCAATCGAATTCCAAGTGAAACTTTCGTTTATCGTATTCCTCAACTAAAAATGCGCTGCATAAAGTATTTCAGTTGGTATGCTATTCCATATATCACTGTACATTTCCCCGAAGGGACACTACTCACAACGTCACTGCAAACTTCTCGACAGCTCACCACCATCTTCGTCCTTCTTGGGGCTCATCAAGTAGGTGAAGTTGCCGAGTTTCCCTCAACGTTATGTTCTAGCTGGACCCGAATTGGAAGCAATTCGTGAAGTACATTCACTTGCGCACCGGTCTGGTTCCAACAAGAGACTTATGCAAATTCCAGCTGAATCTCTCGTCTACGATATTCTTCAACTGAATGCCATGCATAAAGACTGTACAGTACGATATTCGAGATATCCCAGTACACTGTCTGGTCATATGGTTGCTGAGACCCTTTTGACAGTCCCCATTCGGTTTTGCCCTTCTTTGGGCTTAACAACTGGAAAACTTGCAAATGAGTGTTTTGCCGTATGCGTGCAATTCGGTGTTCAAGTAGAACATGACGTTGACGGAAACTTGGAGGTTACATCTAGCTGAAACCGATGGTGGGCTGTCGAAAGTCCCCATCAATCTTGGTGCTTGCTCAGGAGTTGGTCGCAGATTGTATGAAGATTAGTCTTGGACATCATGAACTGAATCGGCTGGTTTAGGCGGGCGCGTTGATTTCCAGTGTCTCTCGGATTATTTGTTCCTGTACAAATTCAGCCCAGAACTGTCAGGATACAGAAAAGGCGGTGTTTACTTAAAGATGACAACATGCTCCACTTAACTTTCTGCAATGTAACGAACGAACAGATTTTTACCAGAATTTTCCACCCCATTGGAGATGTACAGAGCCCAAATGCGAACCGAACGGTAGACTGCGACAAATCAACAGCACCAAAGCTTTGGAAAAGCAATGATTGATGTGTTTGCTTGATCATATTCGATTAGGTGGGGCATGTAGAAACAGCACGGTCACCTAGGTGCATTAGACCCCCCTCCTCACCTCCCACCCGTACAGACACATCTATCTATCATTTTGCCACAGCAACCGCACTCACTTGACTGTCGCGGACACACTTTCCTACGTGCGAACACGCACAGTAAACCGCCGTTTGTTTGTGTTGACTCACCTGGGCTGGAAAGCGAGCGATTCTGGCTGAGTGAGTCATCTGCTTTTCGGTGACATCAAATGCTCTCCCGCTCGTTTGACTCGGCTTGACTTCCCGTTTAGTCGTGTCTTGTTGAAACGACTTTTCGTGACATTGCGAGATCATTAAACTGAGACACTTCATTCCTCCTTGTTTACCTGGCTGGACGGTGAGGGTGACGAGCCTGAAAACTCCCAAGGCCACTAAGTAATTTTTCAGTTTCTTATCACTCTCGTTTTGAACAGTCGTCCTCCTGTCCTGGCGCAATTATTCATGTGAATCCACACCAAAGGGAAGCACTGGACTCGAGTTTCGCTCTTGTTAGAGCTCATCAGCAATGCATACGCAATGGCCGTGCCGGGATTTGAACTCCGGACACCTGACATGCGAGGCGAACGTGTTACCACTATTCCACCAGCGCACGTTGGACGCATCTGAATTCTCATGTCTGAACCGGTGAACGTGTTCTCACTTGAGCGATGTGTCAGGTGTCAGGTGTCCGGAGTTCAAACTCCGGCACGGCCATTGGATATGCACTGCTGATGAGCTCTAACAAGAGCGAAACTCGAGTCCAGTGCTTCCCCACCTTTGGTGTGGGTTCACATAAATAATAGCGCCAGGACAGGAGGACGACTGTTCAAAACGAGAGTGATGTGAAACTGAACAATACACCTCCCGCAAAACCCATCACATGCAGCACTAAATAATTATTGTTGTGTATATATGTGTTTTGTCTCCCGCCAAGGTGATCTACAAAACAGCACGTGTTTGTCATTTTACCGGTTGTACAAGGTTGCCGGGAAAACAAAGTAGCAAGGTCGTTCCTACGGACCATAGTATCTTCAGCCAAGTTATGTTTTGTGAACCACTGAACTACTGAAGAAAAAAGCACATATCTTTGTAATGTACTACTCATAAGGTTGCTGAAAAAAAGCACATGTTTAATCATCCATCACTTTGACGTCTGGAATTCCTCACGTTTTATCTGTCCCTACTGGTAATCCCTGCTCCACTTTTGTGTTTGGTGCGTGTGTATGAACTGACGTTTGTTTGTCTCTACAACTTGACTCACTTGACCTTGAGGTCATCCAGCCATCTTGTGGCCGATCCTATCCAGGTGTGACTGCCTTTTTGCTCATTTCGTTCGGACCGTTTGTTATGGACGATTTGTCTGTTGTCGAGAATTGTATATTTTGTGAATTAATGTCTTGCGTTAATGGTGCCATATGGAAATCCAGGTCTGACTTTGCTTTGCCTTTCCGGAGGTTCTGGTATCACGTGTTAAACACGTAAAGGTCACAAGTATCGAAGAGAGAGAGAGTAGACTGAGTGGGGGTGGAACGAAGAAGGTCTTCGCTGCGAAGTTATTTAGCGGACAGGAAGCAGAACTCCCATATGCATCTTGTTTACAAAGACTGAATATCCGCCTTCTTCTCGACCGCGTATTCCTGAACTTGACTATCACTCAGGTGTAAACGAATGCCACAAAACACTTCCACAAATTCCGTAATAAATCTCACTTTTCAATGGACCCGAAGCGGGTTTGCGGGAAAACCACATACTACTCGCGTGTTCCATCAGTAGTGTCCAACGTTACGAAGTGGCAAGGTGGAATGCAGATGTTGGCTGTTTAAAAATATTTACGGCCTCACTGAGCTTGTATCGCAGATCTACATTGAAGAATGATCATTCGAGTGTGTGGAGACTGGAAAACTTAGGAAATAGAACTACGGTACACTTTGGATATCCATAAATTTCAGGTAGGAGTTTAGTTACACGTAAGGAAAATGAGAAAAAATGAGTGCCAATGGCTGAACTTGACCTTGCGCGCATTAGCGAAGAAGGGACCGAGGTAGAGCCTGGTTTAATCCCTCTCACCATCTGCACGAAACATCCAACCTCTCGTCTCTTCCACAACATGGATGCCTACTGCGTTGTAGTGCCTGCATCCTCTTGAGTGTTACGGGTGGAGATCACTCAATGATACGACCAGCTCCAACAAGGATGTAGCTCGAAGCTAACGCATACCCATCGTTTCGTTCGGACAATCGGGAATGCAACCACACTACGGGTGCAGCTGAGCATCATGGTGAATCATACAAACGGAACGCTCAAGAGACATCCGGGTTCAAAGCTTTACACCCTCGGCTTAGTCACTTAGAAACTCAGAGGTATTCGCCCTGTTCCCAGCGCAGTGTCAGCATGTACGTACGTTAAATTCCCGGACTTACCATGACGTCAGTGCAGCGCCTATTGTACACAAATACCTGCACCGATTTTTCGACTAATCTATCCAACCAATTTGGCCATACGAAGATAAAACTGTTCAACGAAGCGAATCTTGTTTGGGTTACTAAAAATGCATCGCAAATTGGGATCCCCTCGTCATCCCACAACACCTTACTGAACATTGACCTCACAACTAATTTTCAATGTCTGATAGCCAGAACTTTCGAAATAAAATCCACCACATCATTCTGTCGTGACCAACAACATCCAGAGATGTCTCAAGTGGTCAGAGCGCGAAGTTACTGACCGGAAGGTCCGTGGTTCGAACCCGACCTCTGCCCCTCCACTTCTCCGGGTCTAGGCTTGGGCAACCTGACAGTATCCCAACCGTCGTACTTCCTTCGTGCGGCATGGTAGCTAGGCACCGAGAGGGTGCTACAGCTGAAGGACTTACATCCACACTCCAGCCTGCGTAGACGCGCCAATTTTTCCCAGTCCCTTTTCATGGTACTGAGCGATACAATCCAAAACGTCTCTATCATTCTGCGAAGTTGGCAAGTTCGAAGGGGTTTCAAGCTGAATCGGGTCCCCTGGTTGTGCGGAGCGTCCTGGATCGGGAGCGGAAATTCCAGAGATTCAACTATCATGAAACTGTTGCTTTCCGAGACGTTTCGAGAAACTTCCGTCAATCGAGTTATCTCAAAAGCGTGAGAAGATTGTAGAAAAGTACTGTGCAGTGAGGCATTCAACAACCATCAGCAAAAGGTATGTGGGTGATAAAGGAACACGCGGAATTCCGTGCGATCGTTTAACATTTTACCACAGATTTAACTTGGGTTGCTCTGTGACACGTGTTTTGATGTATGTGTCCTGCATGAAGATGTCTACTGTCTGACAGACGCTGATTTTTGTGGTAGTCGCATCCCCACCAAATTCACATAAAATGTTGCTTCTCAGATCATTCGTCAAAATCGCTACATCCTCGTATAAACACACTCAAAATAATCGATAACAGTCGACAAGAAGACACCTAGACCACTGAGGTATTCTGTTCTACATATCCAGGCTTGCTGAACCTCTGGAGTCAGTGATGCAGTTCATATGCTGAATTTCATCCCTTTTGACGTTATTATGTGAAAAAGTTATCGTTTTCGAAAGCCTGTTGGAAAAGTCTTGGGAGGCTGTCTGAATACCCATCAGGGAGATAACCCTGAATGGTCCATTTGGCAACGATGACAGTATCATGAGGTGGATCGGTCTGCAACCCAAAACGTGAACAATAAGACTTTGGCCTTCTGGAAACTGTGTGCTTGTTTTCTTCACTTTCACACAAAGATATACTACTTATGCCTACTACTGAAAACCCTCCCCCTACCATCTTTCTTATTGGTACTTTACCTCTCAGTGATCTCTCTCTCTCTCGGACTTTGTCATGGGTGACCACCAGTGAGCAGATTGAGTGCGTTTGAGTTTCAAACAGCTTGAAGTGTTCATACGTGTGATGCAAGCTAATCAAGATGATACGAAGACGACCTCAAATCTTGGTAGACGAGGTGAAATCCAGGGCTCTTAGTTGCTGGGTCTCCAGAGGAGCAGCTCACATGTGGAATTAGTTGAATGGCCTAAGAGTACCTTGCAGACTTTTCATCCGTGTTAGAATGGAACCTCTTCTGGAATCCGTAAGATGCACCAACTGATGGTTCCTAACAAGAGGGAGCGGTATTTTAGACGCAATGGGCCCAGTTCACAGAAAGCCCACTCCCTTTTTAGGTATGAGGCATGTAAAGCGAAAAATCCGGTACAATGGCCCCATATATTATTGTATCTCCTATAACTATGGTTAAAATGGATAAAGCTGGATCTCTACAGGGTGTCTCATAATAGGCACAAAAAATAATACCCATGTTAAAACTTTAACATTAATTTAAACATTTATAATTTTTTATATAAACATATCTCCATTATGGAGGTTTACTGTGAATAAACTAATATTACAAAAGTTGTTGAAAAAAGCCACCCCTTTCTTCTATAACAAGTTGGAGGCGGTATGAGATTTGAGACACAGCATGTTTTACTTCTTCAAGCGTCACTTCTGCACATTCCTCTTCAATTCTTGCTTTTAACTCCATTAAGGTGGCGTCTCATAATACGGTGCACGCTGGCGCGGGGAATGCCGGTCAACTGAGACACCTGAGTTATTGACGAAGATGCCATGGTCCTCCGGGACTGAAGTTGATCAACGGCATTTGGTATGATAGGTGCTGTTTCATCACTCAGAGACTTTCTCCCTTTGCCAGCAAAATCTAATACAGATCCAGTGGACTCAAATTTCGCAATCAAGCGTGTAATAGTCGACACCGTGAAAGGATCTTTGATGAGACCATGTTTAGTTTTGTAACCACGAAGTGCAGTGGTGGCGCTTTCATCAAGGGAATAATAGAGTTTCACAATCTCGGTGCACGTACTGACATCCATCGTAAACAGAAAAAAATGCTTATACTTGCAAACAAAATCTCCTCTATGTGACTACTAATAATGAAATATTTTGTTACCTTTTCTTTAATTGGCCACGTTTGCTTACCCAATCAAGTTTTGCATCTATTATGAGACAACCTGTAGTACGCATATACTTTGATTGGAACTCAACAGCTGTTTGACGACAGGCTTCGTCACGCAGCAACTTCGTCCGGATTATCTCATGTAAAGCTGTCAGCCTACGCAATCCATTTCCTAGCAACGTCCAAGATGAACTCATTGAGCAATCAATAGCATATGTCCACTTTCTCAACCTGGGAATGAGAGCACATGAGTTCTGCCACCCGGTCTATTCCTGCCCTTTATTTGTAACGCGCCAAAATCTCACGTGGGATTGTCTGCGCAGGTTAACCGGTTGTTCTGTTGACAGCGGAGGTCGATGAGAGAGTCAGCCCGGACTCATTATTGTATGGCTAGCCAGAATAAAGTTGCAATCTGTTAATGCTTGCAAACGGTTAACTCACAATACGCTTCTTTACCCCTCTCCAAAACTCACCCGGTACAACCAACAGCAATTGCTTAGAACAGTTGACGATTACCGTAACACAAGAGAGTGACGCCTGTGGTAGGTCTCAGCCACCAGGTTTGTACGTCTGTCGTGCATTACGACAGATGCGATCAATTTTCTCTTAACAAGGCTGGAGAAACTCGACGGTGAATTCTCGCATATGGTCCCAATACTATGGAGTGTGCGTGCGCTTCCTGGCTGAGCCTATAGACAAATAGACATGCACTCATTTTTCTTACTTCTAAAAAAGGAAATTCACCTGGAGAGCTCCACTATCAGACACCACCTGGTGCATCTTGTTTCAGAAGAAGCCACTTTCGCTTTCATCCACAGTAGTATCTCTTGGGATATTTCTCAGTTTGATGCTACTAACTTCTCGGTCTAATACAGTGTACATAATGAACAATAAAAAGCTTGAATTAGAGGGGTCAGCTAAAAGGAACCCGAATGCTCCTGTTTGGAGGTTGTGTGATTTTAGGTTCACATATTCAGTATGCTCATGACAAGCTAACAGGTGATGTGACGAGATGTCAATTGTACGAGCTTGTGATTGATGTTCATGGAGTGCATTCATCTTATTTAAATTCTAAACTCTACCTCCAGCCCTCTCACATCTACCCAAAAGAATAGTGCTTCTGACATTGGCACACAGAAGTGATAAACAGGTCTCCGTTGCCCAGTTTCCGTATATGCTCTAGCCACCTGTATGCACCTTTCCGAGGATGTCTTGTTCTATCCTCAATTAGAATCACATCGTGTCCTCTTGTTAGTGGACACTACTTTTAAGAAAGTTGGAAACTCTTCAACAGTCCATAGTGGTCTGTCTGCAATCTGATTGGTTGTTTGTAGTGTGAAGAGATTTCACCTTGTAAGCCGAATAGCTCAGAAGCATTGTACAACTGTCTTGTTCTTACTTGGAGCTATTAGCGGATCCCACGAAGGTCCAGTAGGGGTCTCCAACCGACGACTTCCCGACTGGCAGTTTGCCACGATCGGTTGATCAGCAATGTGAGTAACTCGCACTTAGACAGAGTATACTGCCGCTCATGCTTCAATCCACATCACGTGGTCGCAGGTGTTGACCGTCTCCTCTGATTGGTCCTTTAGTGATTTGTGTTACCTTGTGGTCTGGATCGATCAGGTATAACGAAATAAGACCACACAGCAAGCGCCCCAATCAGCTACGAGAAAACCTCACTCTTAGAGAAATCACATCCTTTCAATAAAACGTGATCGCGTGCAAGGAAAGCGGGAGGACACGCTTGAACGCACCCAGATTAGTGAACAAACGTTTGTAGGCAGACAAAGTCGCTCTCCCCTAGGGTCTGGTCTAATCTGTGCAGTTGCCTCAGAAAGATACATTTACATCAGAAGTTCATGTCCATCTGGTTGACTTAATCTCAAGGTCATTCGGACAACTGAAAGAGGTAAGCTACTGGAAACCGTCTGCAGCGACTTCACCTCAACGTATTGAGGTGAGTTTTAGTGCGCTTTTTGAGTGGACTGCTAGCCTCCTAGTTCAGGAAAAAACAGGCGTACGGTAGCACTTGATGTTGTTGCTGGGTGAGCAACAACAACTGGGTGAGCATAAAAAGTTTATGGGTGAAGGTCGCAACTGTCTCCTTGGTCAAACTAAAAAGCCATCATTTGCACACCAGTTTGATTTTAAAAAGAAACTCAAGTGAATTCCATCTGAATCTCTCGTTTACGGTAATTTTCAACAGAATGTGTTGTACAAACGCCACCTCGCACTTTATGATATTACGACATAATTTCCTGAAAGGCACTACTCACAAGTTTGTTGTCGAAGGGGGTGAGATGGACCAAGTGGTTACAGCGCGAATTTACTGATCGTAAGGTCCGTGGTTCGAACCCGACCTCTGCCACTCTACTTCCTCTGTCTAGGCTTGGGCGACCTGACAGTATCCCAGCCCTCGTGCCTCATTCGTGTGGCATGGCAGCTAAGCACCAAAAGGATGCTAAAGCTGGACGATTTTTTTCTGTCGAAGAGTTCTCAGCAACTTCAAAAGTAGCTTGATTTAGGAAGAAGTCATCTAATCAGTTATCAGTATTGATCTGCAAAGTCCAATCATCGATGAATCAATCCGTAAACTTACTGCTAATAAAACATTAAAATTTTAGGAGCTTTTTGAAGAAACACACTGCTCATCAACTTGATTTTCAAAGAGGGCATTGTGCGACTTTAAAGTAACTGTCATTTTTGTTTTTTTTCTCCGAAACAGTGAATTTTCTCCCAAGCAAAGGGGCTATTCCCTGTTGGGAGGTAGGTTAACAACATTACTCATCATCTACTTACTCACTACTTATAAGTGACCGTCTAGCTTCACAGACACTGGTTGCACTGTTCACTCTCCTCAGGACTGGTCGTCTTACTTCCAAACAACGGATAAAACGGTTAAGCCTTGTTCGTAATCCTTCTAGGGGTAAGGCTCTCGCAGTTTTTTATGCGTGTGCCGAAGTAAACCAAAGCAAATAATGTGACGTCGTGATAAAATGTTTTGTGCGACTATCCACTATAAACTTCGAGCCCCGACCCAAAGAGTTCGCCCATTTTGAGAGACAATACAATTGAAATTCGCCCTAATGGGCTGGCCGCTGAAGGTCACATCCCAGGAAAGCAACTCTTTCCAAATGCAATTTACCAGTCACTGTTTCATACTGTTCCGTTGTCTCCATTTTTCAACAGAACTTTTTCCAACGTGGCTTCCACGCAAAACGACCGAAATCCGCTACGAAAGTGGAACAGCGGAAGTTCTCAAACGAGTGAGTAGTTGTCCTCACTTCCTGAGACCCTCGTTCTTTCTTACTTTAGTCCGATAGATTTTGTTTTAGTACCGTTTGCTAGGAAGGACACACACACATACAGAGAGAGAGAGAGAGACGAGGAGTGACGCAAATGTTTAGAAGCCCGCCTGAGGAACTACTAACTTTAGTCCCAGGCGTATAAACAATAGCAAAAACACGAGCTGCATCACATGCTTGTGGGCATTGATTCATGACGAACGTTTATGATTTTTTTGAATGAAGCGCGCCAGGTTCACCCTTCCGAACGAGATGCACGCATAGCTTTATGTCACCGATGGTTGTAGCTGCACTCAGAGAACTTCCAGCCACTCACCTTTTATTGAGTACAATCTGAGCGTTGCTTCCACGCAGTCGACTTGGCTTGAGAATGGTCACTGAGAATATGGGGTAAGCATATGTCCGATATGGCTACTCGTCATTTCAAGCATATACAAGGGACCGTTTCCTTCAGTTATTGCGGTTCTCGATAAATTGCCTAACCTAGCTACTCTCTAATCAACTTGTCTGTAGAATAACTGTCTAGAGTGATCGATGAAGCTAGATTGCCATCAGTTGCTTTGTGTTTGCTCAGGTAATCTGGTACGTGCTACTCTGTGTCTCTCAAGCACCTGCTCAGGTCTCCGCAGACAAACTTGTTTATTATTAATGATTCAGAAGGAAACGCGCCGACATTGCCGCCCCATTGCAAAAGTAACGTTGTGCATGTCTTTGCTACAATTTTGAGGGTGAACAAGGACTAACCGTCTAACAATTGCGTTGATACATTCCTATTCGAATTCGTCCTGAACACTTTGATTTATGAGTTTCTCGTTCTACTCCACTGATGAAACGTTCCCAAAAGGGGAGCGAAATACATGCTAGAGGTGAATAATCCTCAGAGCTAATTTGATTAAGTATGGCTAGTTAGCAACTGTCTGAGTTGGAATAATGAAACAGTGAATGAATCTGGGTGTTTCGAACGTTTTAGGGGCCGGATCTTCTCGCCTCTTTTTCTGAACTGAATAGTTCAGCTGTTTAGTAGTTCTGCATTACCTTTTGCAGAGATGATATGCTTGGCGGTTGACGTTATCCTAAAATCTCTAGAGGAGTTTTCTCTCTCTTTGTGGAATGACTTTTGTTAGCGTTCGACACACTCCCTCATTTGTCGTTATTCCTAGGTAAATTGAAGGTTTAACCTCGCTGCATGTGATTGGACATGCACTATAGATTACGACAATAAATAAATTATAAAAATGGGAAGTTATCACATCAAGTGCCTGTTCTGCAGTTCACCCGGGGGTAGTGTCAACAAAATGCACATCTGTTTTTTGCTGATTCACCTTGCATTCGCGGATAGCACAAGGCTCGGCAAAATTATCGACCGTAGGGTTTACTGTGTTGAACGCAATGTCAGATGCGGTCGCTGGATGGATGCTTGCTCACCTGGAACCCAGCTGAATGCCTCGCTTATGTCTATACTTCCATACATGCATCGCGATAAATCGATAATACCCTGTCAACAAAAACACGAGGCTGCCTGGTGCTTCAAAACATCATAATGAACGAGAGATTAAGTTGGGTTCCAGGTGAGCGTCCCTCAAAAACAAATTTGTCTGCAAATGAGTGAACTTCACTAATTTCGTGCAATTTAGGTTCAAGTAGAACATAAGTTTGACGGAAACTCGGGGACTGCGCTTACCTGGTAAGCCCCAAGAAGGGCGAAACCGGTCGTGGGTTGTCGATGTGTTTTCAGCAACCATATAAGTAGTCCACACTAAGCTTTCCCTACCATTTATAGAAACCGTCCCCATAAGCTGTTAGAATTATGAACACTGTCTTTTTGAAAGAATTTTTTAAAGCATGTCTCGGGAATCCGAACTTCAGCAACAGACAGCTTGGAAGCCAGTCGAGAACCGTGACAGTTCTGACATGTATGTGTGGACATTCCCGCTACCGGAGTTGACAGACCGTCGGCTGATTGATGTGACAGTGCGTTAGAATAGGTTTTCACATTTCTGAACCCGCCAATAATCGTTTGGAAGGCAACTAACGCAGGTATATAAAATAACTCTGGTAATAGGATTTCTGGTCCTATAGAGACCGTCGGTTCTCACTCCACCCTGTGTTGGATTTTCACCAGGACCGGTTTTAGGTGAAAAGAAATGTTGGTATTTTAAAGCTGTAACTAGAACCGGTATTGGTTATGACATCAAGATCCAACAAGGAGTAAGGCGGAACAGCAGTCGTGCCTTACAAAAGTTGACGACGACACTGTGGCATTCCAGAAGAGCAACACTGTATGCACATTGTTGGCGCCGTTGAAGGATCGCTGCCCACCTGGTACGACTGAAGACTATGTGTACAAAGTAAAAAAGGAACGAGTGCACCAAGGTCAAATAGTGGTCAAACAGCCGGGGAGTTGCACACCACAATCGGTGAGCATAAACGGTGCATAAACAGATCACCCAGACAGGTATATGAATATGAGGCGACAGTTAAAGACTCTGTAACGGCAAGGCATGTAAGGCGTGGATGTTTTCAGACCAGGATTGCGATTCACAACACAGCGACTGGTGACCGAGGCGGTGGAAATCGCAAAGCTTTCCGGTACATATGGAATAGGGAGGATGTAACTGACAAGCGTGGGTGAGGGGCGGTTGTAGAAACTCCTCCGACCCATCAATTCAAGATTTTGGCAACCACACTAGCCGTCAAGAGCCGTTAATTGACACTCAACGATGATCCAGTGTGATAATTTGAAGAGAACTTGCTGATTGGTTCCCAGTCTACCTTAGAATCTGGCTAGCTTGGTGAACAAATCGTCGCAGCACTCAGCCCCACAAAGACCATCGAAATCTACCAGTGGCAACCGCGGTTAATCATCCATTGATAAGCACCCTGAAGTAAGATTAAGGAAGAAGAACCGATTGGAACTAATTTGAAACTCCTCCAACCCATCAATTAGAGATTTCGGCAACCACGCTAGTCGACAAGAGCCGTTAATTGACACTTAACACTGATCTAGTGTGAAGAGGACTTTCTGATTGGTTCTGATTGGTGCCTTAAAACCTGTCCAACTTAGTGACCTGTTCACTTGGCCTGACAAAGATTCTGTGTCAAAAGCGAAACGTTGTCCAAACAAAAAAAACTACCGATTGTTTACCAAGCTCTTCTGAAACGATAGATGACTTCTATTTCGGTGTACGAGGTCTTTTCTGAGGATAACAAAGACAGTCTGTGAGTGAATGTATATTATCAAATGAATAGCATTCATGATGGATTTGTCAACCAACAAAGATTACGTTGCTGGAGGCCCACGCAAGGTTGATACAACGTAACCGATCCCAGACAGTTCCACCTACTCGTCCCTGCTGCCCATGTAGATCAGTTGGAACGTTATCGACATTTTTAGCGACAGAGTCAACTACCGAGTATCTCCACCAAATAATTGTTCAACACTGAAGTATCGGACTGTGGCGTTTCTGGGAATTCTGTGATTGGAAAAAGGAAGTAGAGGACATCAGTTTGTGAACTGCACTCGTTTGCAAGCTGATTTTGTTTTAATGAAGATCTGTACGTAGGACATTCAGTTGAGCAAAACCGTTGGTCTATAAGAGCCTTTCAGCACTGAGCTACCATGCCACCTGAAGGAAGCACGGTGGCTGGGAAACTGTCATGTTGTTCTAGACGAGACCAACCGAGATACTGACCATCATCATCATCATCATCATCATCATCAGCATCATCATCATCATCATCATCATCATCATCA